>NC_091328.1:11950713-12238213 GCF_038502225.1 Cherax quadricarinatus
TTCAGATGACATTCATTATAAAATGCATTTCAAGCTAGGTAAGGGGAGCCCTTTAAATAGCAAATAATGAGAAGTTAGATGGGAATATATTATACGAAAACTACCCAGGAAGCCTGAGTTTGAATATTTCAACACAGCAAGTGGGTTTTTTGGTGAATTTTTAATTTATGTTAAACTTGTCTATTTACCTTAAAGGGCATAGAACCTCTAAACACTGCAGATATGCAAGAATGATGCAGAGTATTTAAGGCAGTACCTGACCATCAACAGGTAGCAGCAGAAAAACGGAGGGTTGCTGGCCTTAAAGTAAATTGATGTATTTAGGCAACAAATTGGGAATTACGATGATCATTAGTGTTAAATTGTTATTAATCACTAGTTACTTGGCTCACCTGTCCTGTCACTTTTACTGTAATAGATAGAAAATCTAAGAAAATGCCTGAATAAAACAACACACAGCAACGATTCAAGGTGGATAAATTTAACTTTAGAAAGAAAATAGCACAACACTGGCTTGATAATAGAATTGTAGATGAGCGAAGCAAACTAAGCAACTTTATACACAGAGTACTTTGGGCAGTATTAAAAATAGGTTGGACAGATACATGTATGGATGTGGCTGGATGTTGGTTACAGAAACACCTCGCGCACCGTGAGTTTTGTCAATCAAATACAGACTGAAAAGCAGAATATGTATGTGTACATACATACATACATACACAAGGCTCTTGGAGCCGGGAGAGTGGACCTAATAGCGACCAGCTCCTGGCCCAGCCAGGAGCTGTGAATCTACCACTGCACACACACACAGACAATAGCGACCAGTGAAGAGGCGGGGTCAGGAGCTTGGATCCGACCCCTGCAACCTCAACTTGGTGAGTACACACACACATAAAGAAAACCGCAGACAGAGTATAGGCTAGGTGGCCAAAGACTGCAAATCTCGCTCAAGGAGAATGATCTTGGGGTGATCGTAACACCGAGCATATCTCCGGAGGCACACATTAACCAGATAACTGCTGCAGCATATGGGCGCCTGGCAAACCTAGGAATAGCGTTCCGATACCTTAGTAAGGAATCGTTCAAGACACTGTACACTGGCCGTGGGGGCATTGACCCCCGGAACTCTCTCCAGGTAAACTGTGGATCAGGTCCATACTGGAGTATGCAGCACCGGTTTGGAACCCACACCTGGTCAAGCACATCAAGAAATTAGAGAAAGTGCAAAGGTTTGCAGACACTGCAAGGCTCCAGGCGGACATCAACCAAATCTTTCAGTGGGCTGCAGAAAACAATATGAAGTTCAACGATGAGAAATTTCAATTACTCAGATATGGTAAACATGAGGAAATTATATCTTCATCAGAGTACAAAACAAATTCTGGCCACAAAATAGAGCGAAACACCAACGTCAAAGACCTGGGAGTGATCATGTCGGAGGATCTCACCTTCAAGGACCATAACATTGTATCAATCGCATCTGCTAGAAAAATGACAGGATGGATAATGAGAACCTTCAAAACTAGGGAGGCCAAGCCCATGATGACACTCTTCAGGTCACTTGTTCTATCTAGGCTGGAATATTGCTGCACACTAACAGCACCTTTCAAGGCAGGTGAAATTGCCGACCTAGAAAATGTACAGAGAACTTTCACGGCGCGCATAACGGAGATAAAACACCTCAATTACTGGGAGCGCTTGAGGTTCCTAAAACTGTATTCCCTGGAACGCAGGCAGGAGAGATACATGATTATATACACCTGGAAAATCCTAGAGGGACTAGTACCGAACTTGCACACGAAAATCTCTCACTACGAAAGCAAAAGACTTGGCAGACGATGCAACATCCCCCCAATGAAAAGCAGGGGTGTCACTAGCACGTTAAGAGACCATACAATAAGTGTCAGGGGCCCGAGACTGTTCAACTGCCTCCCAGCACACATAAGGGGGATTACCAACAGACCCCTGGCAGTCTTCAAGCTGGCACTGGACAAGCACCTAAAGTCAGTTCCTGATCAGCCGGGCTGTGGCTCGTACGTTGGTTTGCGTGCAGCCAGCAGCAGCAGCCTGGTTGATCAGGCTCTGATCCACCAGGAGGCCTGGTCACAGACCGGGCCGCGGGGGCGTTGACCCCCGGAACTCTCTCCAGGTAAACTCCAGGTAAGGCTAGTTCCAGAGCTCAGGGGAATGTCATACGAAGAAAAGTTGAGGGAAATCGGACTGACGATACACAAATAACCCGCACATAAAAGAGAGAAGCTTACGACGACGTTTCGGTCCGACTTGGACCATTTACAAAGTCACAAAGTTAGTGTGACTTTGTAAATGGTCCAAATCGGACCGAAACGTCGTCGTAAGCTTCTCTCTTTTATGTGTGGGTTATTTGTGTATCGTTCCAGTCACAGTATTGTGCCTTTTTTTGTTGTTTATCGGACTGACGACATTGGAGAACAGGAGGGTCAGGGGAGACATGATAACGACATACAAAATACTGTGTGGAATAGATAAGGTGGACAGAGACAGGATGTTCCAGAGAGGGGACACAGAAACAAGGGGTCACAATTGGAAGCTGAAGACTCAGACGAGTCAGAGGGATGTTAGGAAGTATTTCTTCAGTCACAGTCGTCAGGAAGTGGAACAGCCTAGCAAGTGATGTAGTGGAGGCAGGAACCATACATAGCTTTAAGACGAGGTATGACAAAGCTCAGGAAGCAGAGAGAGAGAGAGGACCTAGTAGTGATCAGTGAAGAGGCAGGGCCAGGAGCCGAGTATCGACTCCTGCAACCACAATTAGGTGAGTATACACACACACACACACGGTAGGGTTATTATTGAAAGAATTAGAGGTAAGACAGAATGTAGGATTGTGGATGAGCAAGGAGGTTTTAGAGTGGGTAGGGGATGTGTAGATCAAGTGTTTACATTGAAGCTTATATATGAACAGTATTTAGATAAAGGCAGGGAACTCTTTATTGCATTTATGGATTTAGAAATGGCATATGATAGAGTGGATAGGGGAGCAATGTGGCAGATGTTGCAAGTATATGGAATAGGTGGTAAGTTATTAAATGCTGTAAAGAGTTTTTATGAGGATAGTGAGGCTCAGGTTAGGGTGTGTAGAAGAGAGGGAGACTACTTCCCGGTAAAAGTAGGTCTTAGACAGGGATTGTAATGTCACCATGGTTGTTTAATATATTTATAGATGGGGTTGTAAAAGAAGTAAATGCTAGGGTGTTCGGGAGAGGGGTGGGATTAAATTTTGGGTTATCAAATACAAAATGGGAAGTGACACAGTTACTTTTTGCTGATGATACTGTGCTTATGTGAGATTCTAAAGAAATATTGCAAAAGTTAGTGCACGAGTTTGGGAGTGTGTGTAAAGGTGGAAAGTTGAAAGTGAACATAGAAAAGTGTAAGGTGATGAGGGTATCAAATGATTTAGATAAAGAAAAATTGGATATCAAATTGGGGAGGAGTATAGAAGACGTGAATGTTTTCAAATATTTGGGAGTTGACGTGTCAGTGCATGGATTTATGAAGGATGAGGTTAATCATAGAACTGATGAAGGAAAAAAGGTGAGTGGTGCATTGAGGTATATGTGGAGACAAAAAATGTTGGTTTAGAAAGACACGTAAGCAAACACTATAACATATTTATTAGAAAACGTTTCGGTCCTGGGACCTTGATCACTTCTAACATACAGAGGTAGAAAGACATTATATATAGGCGGAGAGTGAGGTGTGACGCACGTGACCTGAGGAATGTCATAAGAACATAAGAATGGAGGAACACTGTAGAAGGCCTACTGGCCCATGCGAGGCAGGTCCTTATCAAAAACAACCTCTGCCTATGATGAGGACGGGTAGACGATGAAATCATGTGACTCCTGTGTTGTTGGGTTGGTGCTGCTTAAGTATCATGTATGCCAATGTTTTTGAAATTTTGTAGTTTCCAGTGTTGCGTTCTATAGTGTCGGTGACGGCGATTAGTGAGGCTTCTAGGCACCGTCGGCGTCTGAGGTCTGGTTCGGTTAGAACGAGTTGTGCCTCATTCCAGTTCATCAAATGCCCCGTGGAGTCTCTGTGGAGGACACATGCGTACCTTACATTGTCTCTGTTAGAGGCATTTCGATGCTCATTCAGGCGGACTGCAAGATCTCTGCCTGTCTCGCCTACATATTTCTTGGGACAGAACCCACAGGGGATAGTGTAGACGCCTGCTGTAGATAAGGACCTGCCTCACATGGGCCAGTAGGCCTTCTACAGTGTTCCTCCATTCTTATGTTCTTATGACATTCCTCAGGTCACGTGCGTCACACCTCACTCAACGCCTATATACAGTGGACCCCCGGTTAACGAACTTTTTTCATTCCAGTAGTATGTTCAGGTGCCAGTACTGACCGAATTTTTTCCCATAAGGAATATTGTGAAGTAGATTAGTCCATTTCAGACCCCCAAACATACACATACAAACGCACTTACATAAATACACTTACATAATTGGTCGCATTTGGAAGTGATCGTTAAGCGGGGGTCCACTGTATAATGTCTTTTTACCTCTGTATGTTAGAAGTGATCAAGGTCCCAGGACCGAAACGTTTTCTAATAAATATGTTATAGTGTTTGCTTACGTGTCTTTCTAAACCAACTTGTCGGTATTTATTACCAAGGTTTATACCACAAAAAATGTTATCTGTGGAGGCAAAGAAGGGAATGTATGAAAGTATAGCAGTACCAACACTTATATGGGCGTGAAGTTTGGGTTGTAAATGCTGCAGCGAGGAGGCGGTTGGAGGCAGTGGAGATGTCCTGTCTAAGGGCAATGTGTGGTGTAAATATTATGCAGAAAATTTGGAGTGTGGAAATTAGGAGAAGGTGTGGAGTTAATAAAAGTATTAGTCAGAGGGCTGAAGAGGGGTTGTTGAGGTGGTTTGGTCATTTAGAGAGAATGGATCAAAGTAGAATGACATGGAGAGCATATAAATCTGTAGGGGAAGGAAGGCGGGGTAGGGGTCATCCTCGAAAAGGTTGGAGGGAGGGGTTAAAGGAAGTTTTGTGGGCGAGGGGCATGGACTTCCAGCAAGCGTGCGTGAGCGTGTTAGGAGTGAATGGAGACGAATGGTATTTGGAACCTGACGAGCTGTTGGAGTGTGAGCAGGGTAATATTTAGTGAAGGGATTCAGGGAAACCAGTTATTTTATATAGCTGGACTTGAGTCCTGGAAATGGGAAGTACAATGCCTGCACTTTAAAGGAGGGGTTTGGGATATTGGCAGTTTGGAGGGATATGTTGTGTATCTTTATACATATATACTTCTAAACTGTTGTATTCTGAGTACCTCTGCAAAAACAGTGATGATGTGTGAGTGAGGTGAAAGTGTTGAATGATGAAAGTATTTTCTTTTTGGGGATTTTCTTTCTTTTTGGGTCACCCTGCCTCGGTGGGAGACGGCCGACTTGTTAAAATATAAACATACATATAATATATATATATATATATATATATATATATATATATATATATATATATATATATATATATATATATATATATATATATATATGTATATATAATATATATATACGCCGCATACTCCAATATGGGCCTAATGTACACAGTGTACAGGGTCCCGAACGATTCCTTATTAAGATGTCGGAATGCTGTTCTGAGGTTTGCCTGGCGCCCATATGCTGCAGCAGGTATCTGGTGTATATATATATATATATACAGTGGACCCCCGCTTAACGATCACCTCCAAATGCGACCAATTATGTAAGTGTATTTATGTAAGTGCGTTTGTACGTGTATGTTTGGGGGTCTGAAATGGACTAATCTACTTCACAATATTCCTTATGGGAAAAAATTCGGTCAGTACTGGCACCTGAACATACTACTGGAATGAAAAAAGTTCGTTAACCGGGGGTCCACTGTATATATATATATATATATTTTTTTTTTTTTTTTTTTTTCAAAAAGGCGGCCGGCTCCCACCGAGGCAGGGTGACCCAAAAAAAAAAGAAAGAAAATCCCCAAAAAGAAAATACTTTCATCCTCATTCAACACTTTCACCACACTCGCACATTATCACTGTTTTTGCAGAGGTGCTCAGAATACAACAGTCTAGAAGCATACACATATAAAGATACACAACATATCCCTCCAAACTGCCAATATCTATATATATATATCTATATATATCTATATATATATATATATATATATATATATATATATATATATATATATATATATATATATATATATATATATATATATATATATATATATATAGTCATGTGGTTTTAAATCAGAAAACTTTGATGCATAAGACTCAATCTGATGTGGTAGGTTGCTGACATTTACATGTCAGCAACATATCACATCAGTGTGTATATTAGTGTAGAATCCTACTCGTTACTCTCTCTCTTTCTGATACTTTATTCTTTACTTTCTTCTTTATTTTCAGGTACTCACTGATTCACTGGAGCTCTGCCTCAGTAGCCACAAACTAATTAATGTATAACCTCGTGATTTATGGAGGTCAGTTTCCTGGAGATGATGCAAATCCTGGAACTGCAGGTACCTGGAAAATTTGCTTATTCAAATAATTATTTTTTTGGGACATTTTTATATTACTATAATTGTTATTGTTATTATTACTCGGGTAAGTGCTAAATCCATATTCATTTTATTTCACGGGGAGAGTGCTAAACCTATAGGGGACATTCAGCACCCTGGTACATGGAAGAAATTCTATTCAAGGAAAGAGAATGTCTCCAGTTCTTTGGATCAAGAGCCCTTTCCTGCAGTAAGGCATACTTAGCTAAACCCATAGAGGTCATAAAGTGCCTGGGAAATAGGATAAGTTCAATTACTTCAATCAAGAGCCCCTTATCAGTATCAATTAACCTCCCTTGAGGGGAACATATTTCTTTAAATATTGCTATAAATTGCTTAATATTGACATACGTAAGAAAGAATGAACCAATTTTGAATGAATTACTGTAGTTAGCTTTCAATTTAGGGGTTGTGTACCTAGCAAAAACACACTGGATATCAAGGAAAATGTGAATAATTAAAAACACAGTGGGCACTAAGGAAAAAGTGAACATTTAAAGTTATCTACAAAATAAACTGTAAAAACCTTATACTGTATAACTGAATCAAGGGTATCACTAACCATGCAAATTCCAGAGTTCAGCTATATCAGTACAGGAGTCCTGATAACAGACTCAGACAATGTGCCAAAGGTAGGTTTTCTGAGCACAGTCAAAAACAAAATGGAGAAACTGGATATGGTGAAAGAAAAAGAGGTGGAAGAGTCAGCAGGAAGAAAAATAGCAGTATGACAGAGTGGAGCCACTTAATACATTTGAATTACTAACAAGAGTGGCAGGTTATGACTGTAGTGAAATTAGTGCTGTTGTGAAGCTCATCCACAACTGACCAATCAGTATCAAGGGCAGTAATGAAAGAATGACATAATTTGTTGATACAGTAACCAGTAAGAATGAGTCAGCATGGGTGACTGCATATCAGTCCAAGGAATGGGAAAATTCTTTAGACCAAAAGCCACCTTACCTGCACATCCTTTGAGGTAAAACAGCATAGCCAAGGATAAGAGGCCATACAATGTAACAAAGTTTTAGTTTCTTGCAAGTAGATGTATACAGGATGGAACTACAAGATCAACAGCTTTATCTAACTTCTCCTTGTACCTTGTACCTGAGGGAATGAAAAGCACTCAGGTTCACTCCGAGGGAAGAGCAGATCCAGTTCCCTGGATCAAGAGCCCTTCACCAGCATCAAGGAGAGGTGGAAGCAAAAGATGTACCAAGAGATCCACTAGGCACCATTGGTTACCTGGAGGTTATTCCGGGGATCAACACCCCAGCGGCCCGGTCCATGACCTTGGCACACTAAGAGAAAACACTATAAATGTCTGGGGCCCAAGACTTCAACAGCCCCCCACCATTCATAAGGAAAATTACCAATTAGCAATAGCTGCCTTCAAGAGGGAGCTGGACAGATACTTTAAAGTCGGTGCCAGATCAGCCGGGCTGTGGTTTGTACGTTGGACTAGGTGTGGCCAGCAATAACAGCTTGGTTGATCAGGCCCTGATCCACTGGGAGGCCTGGTTGTGGATGTGTTGATCCCCAGAATACCCTCCAGGTAGACTCCAGGTAGCAAGTAGGATAAGAGAACACAGGTGTGGATGTTAGAAAGGTATGTGGGCATTATATTAATATTCAGGAAAGTGCTAAACCTGTATTGATTTAGAACTGACAAGTCTCTTAGCTATGTTCATTGCCATAAGGTTGCCTGCCCATTATTTCACTTATCGATGTTGACCTGACACACCACATTGACTCCAAGGGTCTTAACTGTCATCCAGATCAGGCTGTTATATTGACTGGTTTACTTATTATTACTGTATTTATTTACAATAAAAGCACTAAACCTATAAGGTCAGAAATTATATGCCTAACTGTTCTTCACATAAGCCAGTAATCTGTGCTACCATCACATATGGACACAAGTATAAAATACTATGTATTATCATTTTACAATACAGTATACGGTACAGTCTTATAAAAGTTAATCTTCTTATTCCAAGAAAAATGAGAATACAGTATTAAGGCTAATAAAACTGTAAAATGTATAACAAATATTTATTTACAATATGGTATTTTACAAAGATACAACTTGACAATTACCCACTACAGCAGTGTCAATGAATATGATTAATAAAGTCACAATACCTTTATAAAAGTTTCTTTTTTGCTTATGTTCACATGTTACAATGAATCATTATCTCAAGGAAGAAGAGGTGTTTGACTAACCAGTGCCAAAAAACACCATATACACTAGTTATGCTGTCTGGCAACAGCTGATCAGAATACAGTATTTATTTATCTAGTAAATCCTTGGCTTCACTTAGTTTAGAGGAGATGTATGGGGAGCCTCCTCTATCTGGATGGTTAACCAGCATCATTCTCTTGTAAGCAGCCTGCAATGATTATTATTATTATCATTAGTATTATGAGGTTCACAGAATGCAAAAAATGAAAACATGAACAGAATAGTATGAATATAGTCATATTTAAATTTTATTTCATAATAAGGAGGAGATATGGAGTTACTAAAAATATTATTCAGAAGGCTGAGGAGGGGTTGTCGAGGTAGTTTGGTCAGTTAGAGAAGATGGAGCAAAATAGGATGACTTGGAGAGTGTATAAATCTGCAGTGGAGGGAAGGAGGGGTAGGGGTCATCCTAGGAAAGGATGGAGGGAAGTGTTGTGTGCAAGGGGCTAGGACATATAGCAGGCATGTGCGAGCATGTTAGATAGGAGTAGAGATGAATGGGTTTTGGAACTTGATGAGCTGTTATTGAATCTTTATAATGTAAAATATATTATCCAGAATGCTTAAATGAAAATAGAAATTTTTAAAAGGCATCACCAGGTAGCAAAATAGCACTAATGAAAAGTACTTTGGGTAAGTTAAAAAGTAAACTAGACAAATATATAAATAAGAATGGAGGGGTATGAGCAAGACCTGCCTAGCATGGGCCACTAGGCCTTCTGCACTGCCCCTTTATTCTCATGTTTTTAAAATGTCTGAGCCAAATGACATGACTAAAGTGACAAGATTTCAAGGCAAATAGGGTCAACAATTTTGACTTTACAAGTACACACTTTCTTATGAGTATTTAGATACTCACCTTGACTTTTTGAGAATTAGCATTTGGGGATACATTCAGGATGAGAGATGCTTCCCGTTTTGTCATCTTTGGTTCAAAACCACCTTTGTAATATTTACTGTTTGCCAGAGCCTGAAAAAAAGTTAGTCCATCTTAGTAACATAATACTTACTGACTGCTAATTAATGAGAAATTTAAGCAATTCTTTCAACACAAGCTCTTGTACAGTAATACAAATTATCTTACAACTAAAAAATAGATATAGTATTTGCTGTTCATGGGTCACTTACACTAGCACATACACACTCACATAAACATCTATACAAAAAATGATTTTACTGATATTTGTATATGTTTCTGTTAATAATAATTATAGGTAGTAGGTTGGTAGACAGCAACCACCCAGGGAAGTACTACTGTCCTGCCAGATAACTGTGAAACAGAAACCTGTAACTGTTTGGCATGATGGTAGGATTGCTGGTTTCTTTTTCTGTCTCATAAACACACTAGATAACAGGGATATCTTGCTACTCCTACTTACACTTTGGTCACACTTCAGACATGCACATGCATATATATATACATACATCTAGGTTTTTCTCCTTTTTCTAAATAACTCTTGTTCTTCTTTATTTCTTCTATTGTCCATGGGGAAGTGGAAAAGAATCTTTCCTCCTTAAGCCATGCGTGTCGTATGAGGCGACTAAAATGGCGGGAGCAAGGGGCTAGTAACCCCTTCTCCTGTAAACATTTACTAAAAAAGAGAAGAAAAACTTTATAAAACTGGGATGCTTGAATGTGCGTGGACGTAGTGCGGATGACAAGAAACAGATGATTGCTGATGTTATGAATGAAAAGAAGTTGGATGTCCTGGCCCTAAGCGAAACAAAGCTGAAGGGGGGTAGGGGAGTTTCGGTGGGGGGAAATAAATGGGATTAAATCGGGAGTATCTGAGAGAGTTAGAGCAAAGGAAGGGGTAGCAGTAATGTTGAATGATCAGTTATGGAAGGAGAAAAGAGAATATGAATGTGTAAATTCAAGAATTATGTGGATTAAAGTAAAGGTTGGATGTGAGAAGTGGGTCATAATAAGCGTGTAAGCACCTGGAGAAGAGAGGAATGCAGAGGAGAGAGAGAGATTTTGGGAGATGTTAAGTGAATGAATAGGAGCCTTTGAACGAAGTGAGAGAGTAATTGTGGTAGGGGACCTGAATGCTAAAGTAGGAGAAACTTTTAGAGAGGGTGTGGTAGGTAAGTTTGGGGTGCCAGGTGTAAATGATAATGGGAGCCCTTTGATTGAACTTTGTATAGAAAGGGGTTTAGTTATAGGTAATACATATTTTAAGAAAAAGAGGATAAATAAGTATACAAGATATGATGTAGGGCGAAATGACAGTAGTTTGTTGGATTATGTATTGGTAGATAAAAGACTGTTGAGTAGACTTCAGGATGTACATGTTTATAGAGGGGCCACAGATATATCAGATCACTTTCTAGTTGTAGCTACACTGAGAGTAAAAGGTAGATGGGATACAAGGAGAATAGAAGCATCAGGGAAGAGAGAGGTGAAGGTTTATAAACTAAAAGAGGAGGCAGTTAGGGTAAGATATAAACAGCTATTGGAGGATAGATGGGCTAATGAGAGCATAGGCAATGGGGTCGAAGAGGTATTGGGAAGGTTTAAAAATGTAGTGTTAGAGTTTTCAGCAGAAGTTTGTGGTTACAGGAAAGTGGGTGCAGGAGGGAAGAGGAGCGATTGGTGGAATGATGATGTAAAGAGAGTAGTAAGGGAGAAAAAGTTAGCATATGAGAAGTTTTTACAAAGTAGAAGTGATGCAAGGAGGGAAGAGTATATGGAGAAAAAGAGAGAGGTTAAGAGAGTGGTGAAGCAATGTAAAAAGAGAGCAAATGAGAGAGTGGGTGAGATGTTATCAACAAATTTTGTTGAAAATAAGAAAAAGTTTTGGAGTGAGATTAACAAGTTAAGAAAGCCTAGAGAACAAATGGATTTGTCAGTTAAAAATAGGAGAGGAGAGTTATTAAATGGAGAGTTAGAGGTATTGGGAAGATGGAGGAAATATTCGGAGGAATTGTTAAATGTTGATGAAGATAAGGAAGCTGTGATTTCGTGTATAGGGCAAGGAGGAATATCATCTTGTAGGAGTGAGGAAGAGCCAGTTGTGAGTGTGGGGGAAGTTCGTGAGGCAGTAGGTAAAATGAAAGGAGGTAAGGCAGCTGGGATTGATGGGATAAAGATAGAAATGTTAAAAGCAGGTGGGGATATAGTTTTGGAGTGGTTGGTGCAATTATTTAATAAATGTATGGAAGAGGGTAAGGTACCTAAGGGATTGGCAGAGAGCATGCATAGTTCCTTTGTATAAAGGCAAAGGGGATAAAAGAGAGTGCAAAAATTATAGGGGGATAAGTCTGTTGAGTATACCTGGTAAAGTGTATGGTAGAGTTATTATTGAAAGAATTAAGAGTAAGACGGAGAATAGGATAGCAGATGAACAAGGAGGCTTTAGGAAAGGTAGGGGGTGTGTGGACCAGGTGTTTACAGTGAAACATACAAGTGAACAGTATTTAGATAAGGCTAAAGAGGTCTTTGTGACATTTATGGATTTGGAAAAGGCGTATGACAGGGTGGATAGGGGGGCAATGTGGCAGATGTTGCAGGTGTATGGTGTAGGAGGTAGGTTACTGAAAGCAGTGAAGAGTTTTTACGAGGATAGTGAGGCTCAAGTTAGAGTAAGTAGGAAAGAGGGAAATTATTTCCCAGTAAAAGTAGGCCTTAGACAAGGATGTGTGATGTCACTGTGGTTGTTTAATATATTTATAGATGGGGCTTTAAGAGAAGTAAATGCGAGGGTCTTGGCAAGAGGCGTGGAGTTAAAAGATAAAGAATCACACATAAAGTGGGAGTTGTCACAGTTGCTCTTTTCTGATGACACTGTGCTCTTGGGAGATTCTGAAGAGAAGCTGCAGAGATTGGTGGATGAATTTGGTAGGGTGTGCAAAATTAGAAAATTGAAAGTGAATACAGGAAAGAGTAAGGTTATGAGGATAACAAAAAGATTAGGTGATGAAAGATTGGATATCAGATTGGAGGGAGAGAGTATGGAGGAGGTGAATGTATTCAGATATTTGGGAGTGGACATGTCAGCAGATGGGTCTATGAAAGATGAGGTGAATCATAGAATTGATGAGGGGAAAAGGGTGAGTGGTGCACTTAGGAGTCTGTGGAGACAAAGAACTTTGTCCTTGGAGGCAAAGAGGGGAATGTATGAGAGTATAGTTTTACCAACACTCTTATATGGGTGTGAAGCATGGGTGATGAATGCTGCAGCGAGGAGAAGGCTGGAGGCAGTGAAGATGTCATGTCTGAGGGCAATGTGTGGTGTGAATATAATGCAGAGAATTCGTAGTTTGGAAGTTAGGAGGAGGTGCGGGATTACCAAAACTGTTGTCCAGAGGGCTGAGGAAGTGTTGTTGAGGTGGTTCGGACATGTAGAGAGAATGGAGCGAAACAGAATGACTTCAAGAGTGTATCAGTCTGTAGTGGAAGGAAGGCGGGGTAGGGGTAGGCCTAGGAAAGGTTGGAGGGAGGGGGTAAAGGAGGTTTTGTGTGTGAGGGGCTTGGACTTCCAGCAGGCATGCGTGAGCGTGTTTGATAGGAGTGAATGGAGACAAATGGTTTTTAATACTTGACGTGCTGTTGGAGTGTGAGCAAAGTAACATTTTTTAAGGAAGGGGTTCAGGGAAACCGGCAGGCCGGACTTGAGTCCTGGAGATGGGAAGTACAGTGCCTGCACTCTGAAGGAGGGGTGTTAATGTTGCAGTTTAAAAACTGTAGTGTAAGGCACCCTTCTGGCAAGACAGTGATGGAGTGAATGATGGTGAAAGTTTTTCTTTTTCGGGCCACCCTGCCTTGGTGGGAATCGGCCAGTGTGATAAAAAAAAAAATAATAATAATAATAATAGTAATAATAATGACATCCTCTGCAATTCAAATGGCTGAAAAAGGCTCAGGCTTCCCAGTAAAAATGGTATTAGTATGATAAGTTCAATACAATATTACAATTTACAAACACACCTTGCCATCCAGTCTGGGCATGCCATTTACTGCATCTGCCATCTTCTTTCCCAAATTAGGTATAGTACGAAGAACAAAGCGAGCTCCAAAACCAAGAGTGGCCAACCCCAGGCCAGCAAGGATCACACCACTAGCCTGAAACAAAAATAACATAAAATGAGTTGGTATACCTTTGCTGTACTACATATGGTTAGGTTTTATATGTCTAGATTATACTTGATTAGATTATATCAGACTAATTATATTAAGGTAGAAGATATGAGGCAATGGGAAAAAAAAAACTAATGAACTTGCCAAATGTCACTTTTGAGAAGATTGCCTACAAATGTCTGCAACATGTTTGCAACAATATCTCAGTAACCAACCCTACAATTTTGATCAACATCTTTGTATACAAAACACAATTTTCACTAAGTACGTGTCACTCACTGGTGAAATTGTGTTTTCTTCTCAGTGCCTCATAGGTTATATTAGGTTATACTAAACTATGTTACATATATTAGGCTAAGTTGTACAGTAGCTACAGGATTAGGATATATCAGACTGAAGAACAAGATTTTATTCAGATTATTAACCTAGAGGGTCATTAATCTAAAATAACCCAAGAAAGCCTCTGTGGCTTATTTTCATTTGGGTCCTTTGACCCTCTGCTCCAGGATGTGACCCCTAACAGTTGACTGACACCCTAGTATTGTACCTACTTAATTCTAGGTGAAGAGGGGTAACAAGTGTAATGAAACATGCCCAACGTTTTTACTTTTCCCAAGGTTGAACCTAGGTCTTTCAGAAGTGAGCCAAAGCCCCCCCCCCACTTAAGCCACAAGCTCATGATCCTACCACTTCAACCATGAGCCACATTTTAGGTTATATTAGGGCAGGCTTTATTAGGTAACATGAAGGAAATGACAATTTTTTTTTGTGCAATTATTTTATTTCTTACATAATTTTTAATGATATTTGGATAAGTTACAGAGTTTTCAAAACACTAATGTCAGTGATTTTATTTAATTTAGGTTTATTTTAAGTTAGGTAGATTTGGTTATGCTATGTTAGCACTTGCCAATAATTTTATTAAATCTGAATATTGTAGAACCCTTGGCTGTAGGAAAATATCAGAAACTTCTGAACAATCGTTGACTTGGTAATGTCACCGAGATCACTGGCATCCTTATATTACACTCAGGGGGAACTGCAGAACTTGTAGGGGGCCATACAACACCTCAGGAATGGGAGACAAACATGTTTGCTCCCAGGAATGGGAAGGTAGGTTCAACTTCTTGGATCATGAGCCCTTCAAATTATCACTATATATATACGTATATATATGAAAGAAAATGATGGGCCAGGTCCCAGATTACACACAACCATAAAAGCACACTAGAGCAAAAGATATGGGAGGAAATGTAAAATAAACCCAAAGAAAGGCAGGGGCATCAGCTGCTCTGCAACTGCTTGGCTAAACATGCAATCAGTTGAAAAGCCTGTCTTAGGCCGAGTTGTGAGTAGAAAAACTCTCAAAACCAGTCAATTATACTGTGGGTATAGGAACAATAAGAGAACAAAATTAGCATGCTTGACTTATGCCCTAGAGATGGAACTGAATCCCCGTTATGAGGCTGAACATATGAGTAAGTGTCTTAACACTTACCACACCTGTTAGGTGGTAATGAATAAATACCTGGAAGTTGATAGATATTTGTGGGTTGCATCCTAGAGGAGGAACTGAACAAGGACCTCAATGGAAATAAGTTACAAAGGGTTAGGCTAAGTTATTAACTCTTTGGGGTTAATATGAATAGTCTTCTTTAATACCCTGAAACTGGTCACATGTGAGTCACTCTTCCCTTGAGGATGAAGTGTTTACAAACATCACAATATACTAGAGGAATAAGAAAATACTAAAACTTACCATACTTGGGCCGTGGATGACTACTTCTTTCTTCTCCTCCAGTGTGAATGATTAAACACGACTGCGTTGTATTATACGATAACTGTTGGGATCTCGAGCTTTCCATCCATTATTACACAGCGTGATAAAATTATTTTTTTCCTTTCTATTTTGTTGGGGTTTAGAGGGCGTCCACAACTTACGCCGTATTGAGTCCTATTTCCTAGCAGGTGAGACGCCGGGAGTTATTATAATGGGAGAGCGCTAAACCCGAAGGATTATACAGCGCATGTGGGGGGATGGAAGGTACTCAGGCTCAATTCAGGGAACCGGAGCACAGATCCAATTCCCTAAATCAAGAGCCCCTCACCAGTGTCAAGGAACCTCCTTTAAGGGGTAAACAGATTAGAGAGCATGAGAGGAGTAGAATGAAAAGCTTGAGAGTGACCTGGGACAACAAAAGAAGTACTTAGCATGAGGGAGTTGATGAAGAGCCTCTGAACAACTTCTGGAGGCCGGGTTCAGGAGAATGAGGTGTGAATTCTCTACACATATGTTGTTGTTTGATAATCTACGTAAATATTTGTATGTACCTGAATAAACTTACTAATTTACCTCCTCCTGGAATGAAGCAACTGGGGAAGGGGAACGAACCAGATAGAGAGCACTAGAGAAGAATGAAAATTGGAATAAGGGAGTTACGGAATGGCCTGCAGACGGTTTGGGTTCAGGATTTAAGGGTTTAAACTGCTCAGGTACTGTGTAACTTCAAATTTATTTATTTATTTATTTATTTAAAAATTTGAGCACACATACAGAGGTACAAAAAATACAGATAAGAGCAGCATGCCAAAGCCACTTATACTATGCATAGCATTACGGGCTGGCTTAAAATTAACTTAAGATGAACTAAGCAATGATGACATCAGTGATAAAACTTTAATGTATACAGATTACTATAAAGCACAAGTGAGTATTACAAAGACAGGTCATATGGTTGTATGCATTGTTGTACATTCAGTAGAATGGAGTATTCTGTTAGGTAGTGTATTTAAAAAATAATAAAGTTAGATTGGGTTTTAGGTTTATTCTCTATGAAGATTACACCCCTCAGGGAAGGTTCCTTGATGTTGGTGAGGGGCTCTTGATTTAGGGAATTGGATCTGTGCTCCAGTTCCCCGAATTAAGCCTGAATGCCTTCCACATCCCCCAAAGGCGCTGTATAATCCTACGGGTTTAGCGCTTCCCCTTGATTATAATAATAAACAGGCTAGATAACAGGGATATCTTGCTACTCCTACTTACACTTTGGTCACACTTCAGAGACACGCACATGCATATACATATACATACATCTAGGTTTTTCTCCTTTTTCTAAATAGCTCTTGTTCCTCTTTATTTCTTCTATTGTCCATGGGGAAGTGGAAAAGAATCTTTCCTCCGTAAGCCATGCGTGTCGTATGAGGCGACTAAAATGCCGGGAGCAATGGGCTAGTAACCCCTTCTCCTGTAGACATTTACTAAAAAAGAGAAGAAGAAAAACTTTATAAAACTGGGATGCTTAAATGTGCGTGGATGTAGTGCGGACGACAAGAAACAGATGATTGCTGATGTTAGGAATGAAAAGAAGTTGGATGTCCTGGCCCTAAGCAAAACAAAGCTGAAGGGGGTAGGGGAGTTTCTGTGGGGGGAAATAAATGGGATTAAATCTGGAGTATCTGAGAGAGTTAGAGCAAAGGAAGGGGTAGCAGTAATGTTGAATGATCAGTTATGGAAGGAGAAAAGAGAATATGAATGTGTAAATTCAAGAATTATGTGGATTAAAGTAAAGGTTGGATGCGAGAAGTGGGTCATAATAAGCGTGTATGCACCTGGAGAAGAGAGGAATGCAGAGAGAGAGAGATTTTGGGAGATGTTAAGTGAATGTATAGGAGCCTTTGAACCAAGTGAGAGAGTAATTGTGGTAGGGGACCTGAATGCTAAAGTAGGAGAAACTTTTAGAGAGGGTGTGGTAGGTAAGTTTGGGGTGCCAGGTGTAAATGATAATGGGAGCCCTTTGATTGAACTTTGTATAGAAAGGGTTTAGTTATAGGTAATACATATTTTAAGAAAAAGAGGATAAATAAGTATACAAGATATGATGTAGGGCAAAATGACAGTAGTTTGTTGGATTATGTATTGGTAGATAAAAGACTGTTGAGTAGACTTCAGGATGTACATATTTATAGAGGGGCCACAGATATATCAGATCACTTTGTAGTTGTAGCTACACTGAGAGTAAAAGGTAGATGGGATACAAGGAGAATAGAAGTATCAGGGAAGAGAGAGGTGAAGGTTTATAAACTAAAAGAGGAGGCAGTTAGGGTAAGATATAAACAGCTATTGGAGGATAGATGGGCTAATGAGAGCATAGGCAATGGGGTCGAAGAGGTATGGGGAAGGTTTAAAAATGTAGTGTTAGAGTGTTCAGCAGAAGTTTGTGGTTACAGGAAAGTGGGTGCGGGAGGGAAGAGGAGCGATTGGTGGAATGATGATGTGAAGAGAGTAGTAAGGGAGAAAAAGTTAGCATATGAGAAGTTTTTACAAAGTAGAAGTGATGCAATGAGGGAAGAGTATATGGAGAAAAAGAGAGAGGTTAAGAGAGTGGTGAAGCAATGTAAAAAGAGAGCAAATGAGAGAGTGGGTGAGATGTTATCAACAAATTTTGTTGAAAATAAGAAAAAGTTTTGGAGTGAGATTAACAAGTTAAGAAAGCCTAGGGAACAAATGGATTTGTCAGTTAAAAATAGGAGAGGAGAGTTATTAAATGGAGAGTTAGAGGTATTGGGAAGATGGAGGGAATATTTTGAGGAATTGTTAAATGTTGATGAAGATAGGGAAACTGTGATTTCGTGTATAGGGCAAGGAGGAATAACATCTTGTAGGAGTGAGGAAGAGCCAGTTGTGAGTGTGGGGGAAGTTCGTGAGGCAGTAGGTAAAATGAAAGGGAGTAAGGCAGCCGGGATTGATGGGATAAAGATAGAAATGTTAAAAGCAGGTGGGGATATAGTTTTGGAGTGGTTGGTGCAATTATTTAATAAATGTATGGAAGAGGGTAAGGTACCTAGGGATTGGCAGAGAGCATGCATAGTTCCTTTGTATAAAGGCAAAGGGGATAAAAGAGAGTGCAAAAATTATAGGGGGATAAGTCTGTTGAGTATACCTGGCAAAGTGTATGGTGAGTTATTATTGAAAGAATTAAGAGTAAGACGGAGAACAGGATAGCAGATGAACAAGGAGGCTTTAGGAAAGGTAGGGGGTGTGTGGACCAGGTGTTTACAGTGAAACATATAAGTGAACAGTATTTAGATAAGGCTAAAGAGGTCTTTGTGGCATTTATGGATTTGGAAAAGGCATATGACAGGGTGGATAGGGGGGCAATGTGGCAGATGTTGCAGGTGTATGGTGTAGGAGGTAGGTTACTGAAAGCAGTGAAGAGTTTTTACGAGGATAGTGAGGCTCAAGTTAGAGTATGTAGGAAAGAGGGAAATTATTTCCCAGTTAAGTAGGCCTTAGACAAGGATGTCTGATGTCACCGTGGTTGTTTAATATATTTATAGATGGGGTTGTAAGAGAAGTAGATGCGAGGGTCTTGGCAAGAGGCATGGAGTTAAAAGATAAAGAATCACACATAAAGTGGGAGTTGTCACAGTTGCTCTTTGCTGATGACACTGTGCTCTTGGGAGATTCTGAAGAGAAGTTGAAAAAATTGGTGGATGAATTTGGTAGGGTGTGCAAAATTAGAAAATTGAAAGTGAATACAGGAAAGAGTAAGGTTATGAGGATAACAAAAAGATTAGGTGATGAAAGATTGGATATCAGATTGGAGGGAGAGAGTATGGAGGAGGTGAATGTATTCAGATATTTGGGAGTGGACGTGTCAGTGGATGGGTCTATGAAAGATGAGGTGAATCATAGAAATGATGAGGGGAAAAGGGCGAGTGGTGCACTTAGGAGTCTGTGGAGACAAAGAACTTTTTCCTTGGAGGCAAAGAGGGGAATGTATGAGAGTATAGTTTTACCAACACTCTTATATGGGTGTGAAGCATGGGTGATGAATGCTGCAGCGAGGAGAAGGCTGGAGGGAGTGGAGATGTCATGTTTGAGGGCAATGTGTGGTGTGAATATAATGCAGAGAATTCGTAGTTTGGAAGTTAGGAGGAGGTGTGGGATTACCAAAACTGTTGTCCAGAGGGCTGAGGAAGGGTTGTTGAGGTGGTTCGGACATGTGGAGAGAATGGAGCGAAACAGAATAACTTCAAGAGTGTATCAGTCTGTAGTGGAAGGAAGGCGGGGTAGGGGTCGGCCTAGGAAAGGTCGGAGGGAGGGGGTAAAGGAGGTTTTGTGTGCGAGGGGCTTGGACTTCCAGCAGGCATGCGTGAGCGTGTTTGATAGGAGTAAATGGAGACAAATGGTTTTTAATACTTGACGTGCTGTTGGAGTGTGAGCAAAGTAACATTTATGAAGGGGTTCAGGGAAACCGGCAGGCCGGACTTGAGTCCTGGAGATGGGAAGTACAGTGCCTGCACTCTGAAGGAGGGGTGTTAATGTTGCAGTTTAAAAACTGTAGTGTAAAGCACCCTTCTGGCAAGACAGTGATGGAGTGAATGATGGTGAAAGTTTTTCTTTTTCGGGCCACCCTGCCTTGGTGGGAATCGGCCAGTGTGATAATAAAAAAAGAAAAATAATAATATGAAGATTACAATGTGGAGTTTACATTTTATAAAATACTAATTACAGAGAGGGCCACTATCGTGCTTAGCATGACTAGGCATTTCGGGCAGACTAAGAATAATTCAGACTATATTGATACAGGTTATGGAGTATATTGATATTAAGGCTAGGTAACTGCATTACAGTTTGTAAATTTAGCAATGAAAATGGTTTTGTCTTAGCTTGATACATAGTTTCTATTAAAGCTCCTATACTGTAGTGTCTCAGGCAAACTTGTGACTAGTTTAAGATACATTGGATTGAAGGCTTCATACTAGCCCCCTCAAGGAAGGTTCCTTGATGCTGGTGATGGGCTGTTGATTTAGGGAATTGGATCTGTTCTTCAGTTCCCTGAATTAAACTTGAATACCATCCACATTTCCCCCTCAGGTGATGTATAATCCTACGGGTTTAGCGTTTCCCCCTTGATTATAATAATAATAATAATTCATACTACCTAGGTGCTAAGTAAAAAGCATGTGAAATGGGTATCTTTATTCCCAAAAAGTTTCACCTACAGATTAGGCTCCTTTAGTCAGATACAGAAGTGACTAAATATGGAGACAGCAGAGGCAGTGGAAAAGTGAAGATGATGTGAGCAGGCGCTAAGCGTTGAAAAGATATCTGAGGTGGAGAAGTCCTTCAACCCTCTGGCTGGAGAAGACTTAAGCTTTTTGGCTTATCGATATTATATATCACCAGGGGCAGCACCATGGGGGGATGGGCTTGGGAGGCTTCATCCCCAAAATGAAATAGAATATATAATAACTGTTTCAAAACACAGCTAGCCCCATCCACTTCAAGCTAGATAGTCACTCCTAATCCCTCCCAAGCACAGAAATTTGGCACTGCCAAATTTAATATAGGTGAATTTAATATATTATACAGCCCAGGATCAATAAGACACTCATGACAAAATACAAGGTGTGTGGACAGAGAGAGGGCCATACATGAGTTTTATCTTAGTGTCCAAATCTCTAACCTGTCAAAGATGCCTCCATGCAAACCTTATAGGATATGGAAAAACACCTCATTGTTGTTTATAAGTTATCTGAAATCTTGATGTTGTATCCACGTTTTGTATTGATTAGATGTAAATACCAAACTGACAAATGTTTTATTGTTTTTATTTTTTAGTAGTAATAGATAATTTTCTGAGATTGTATTCTTACTGTACAGTGGTACCTCGGGATATGAACAACACAAAACTCAAACAATTATGTAAGGGTATTTATGTAAGTGTTTTTGTAAGTGTATTTTTGGGGGTCTTGGCTGTCCCAGATCTACAAAAGTTCTTAACATGAGGAAGAAGCTTGGTATTTCTAGTATCAGTGATAGGATTGTTGAGATTAACACTGTACTCTGTATTAGAATGTTGAGAAACGAACCAGACACTGTCACAATGAATCTTACCAAGTGTCTAGAGGTAAATACACACAGATCTAAATGGATTGTGAAAATGTGCAATTGCATTAAGTTTTATAACCTGCATGAACTGTATCACTATAGGCAACAAGAGCATTTCACCCCTCCGTGGAAGATGTGTTCATTTAATATCACATACCTACAAGTCCCTCCCAAGAAGCTCATTGCTAGTAATCCCTTCCTTAATTCTCTTGTTAGAGCAACTGCTCAAGAAGAAATTTCTCACCTAGCTGGTAGTAATAAGTTATCACAAGTTATATACACTGATGGATCTAAACAGGAGTCTTCTGGCAGGGCTGCATCTGCTCTTGTTGCCACCTCCCTAGTTAAGAACGATAATAAATTTGTTGAGTTAGGCATAAGAATTAACAACTGGGCATCTACACTGCAAACTGAATTGTTTGCAATCCTAATGGCGCTAAAGCTAACCTATGACACTGAGCTTGATTCTATCATCATTACTGATTCTATGTCATCATTGAAGGCTCTTGACTCATATAATGACTACAACAACATGCTCATTGGAGAAGCCAGGTATAGATACTCAAAAATTAGGGACAAAGGAATTAATGTACAATTGCTATGGATCCCATCACACATTGGATTACTCCTTCATGATAAAGTTGATATGTTAGCCAAGAAGAGTACCCAGAAGGAGAATGTAGAATATAACTTTGGTATAACTGTGTCTAGCATTAGGAATAATATTAGGAGAGAAGCAAATAATGAAAATGATTGTTATAGGAATGCAGTTAGAAGCCTGAGTAGATCTATAACCCACTATGATAACATGAATGTAGATAAGTATGTTTATGGAGCAACTTGCAATGTGAACAGACTGACTGATGTTGTAGTGGCCAGGCTTAGGCTTGGTTACAAGTACTTCTGGCAGTTTAGGAGACACACAGATGATGATCAAACTAAATGTAAATTATGTGATCAGGCATATGGTCACTCTCTTGAACACTATGTGCTTAATTGTCCACTTATTGAGGAATACAGAGACAGACAGTATAATAACCTATGTGACATGTCAAGATATCTTATTAATGAAAATAAGATACCAGATATACAAAGCAAATTTCCTAAATTTGCTTGTAACAGATAAGTGAACTATAGATATGTAGATATAAATCCATATGTATTCCTGTTAACCCTTTGGGGCCTAGTTCCTAGGCCTTTTGTGTATCCATATGCTCTCCCGCTACCTTCCACAGGATGGATATGGGGTGCACAATAAACTAGCCACTTCGGTGGCAAAATCTAATCTAATCTCTAATCTGAAACAGATTAATCTAATTTACATTATTCCTTATGGGAACAAATTCGTTCGGTATCGGCACTCGAACAACCTTCTGAAACGAATTAAGTTCGTATCCCGAGGTACCACTGTACTTTATAGAACAACTATACAAAGTAATTGTAAAATACAAAGTGACTAATAGTCCTTCCTAGTGATATAATAATGCTCAGTAGGGTCTGACAGACCCACTGTGACCTATAATCCTGCTTTTTTTTTTTCGCTACCACTCACAGGATGAGCATGGGGTGCACAATAACTAGCCGCTCAGGCAGTACATCTAATTAACTAACCTATAATACTGTTAAAGAATAAAAAGGCACAATACCATAACTGGAACAAACACAAATAATCCACACACAGGACTAGTTATTGGTCCAAGTCAGACCAAAACATCGTCATAAGTTTCATTCTCCTATGTGCGAGTTATTTGTGTACTATCATGTTATTGGCAGACTTGGATTTACACCACCCAGGTGCTGTATAGCTCTCACATTTTTGTTGTACTTGCAGATTTATACCACCCACATGCAGTTTAGCTATAAGGTACATAATGTTGGAGTTAAAGGTTTATACTGCCCTGGTGCTGTACAGCCCTCATGTGCTGGATTTAAGGGTTTACACAACCCAGATGCTGTATAACTCATATGTTTGTTGTATTTAATGATTTATACCACCCAGATAAAATATATCTATATGTTACGACACAGGTACCGGGCGATGTCCGAGATGCCTGGGTAGCCAGTTAAGCTTGTTGCACATTCCAGAAACATAAATGACGGTGTCAGTAAACTCTATTTTATCCGTTCATTTTTCACCCAGAATGTTACTCATGGTGCACTAAATAGGATAACAAGCCTAGTGAATTTGCTAGAATATAGCCAGAATGCAGCCAAGGTTCAAAGCAGGGAGACAATGCCCTGAAAGACAGTGGTTATATGGCATACTGCTGGCAGCTCGTGCATATGCCCCAGGGTATTATCCCAAGCATGCCTTGCAGCTTTAACAAGGCATTTTCAAGTAACAAGACATTGTTCAGCAACAGATACTCATAACCCAGCTGCCACTCACTGGTGTATAATAGCTGCAGCAGGTACCACCAGTGATGTTTCACCTAGCATCACAGCCTGCGTCAGGACACCAAGGGTCTATTCCCAAAAAGAGGTAATTTCAATTTGTCAAGCCCTAGTTTCCAAACCTGGAAAAATTTTGCATTGCACTGGGTGAAGCTCAATGAATGGTTACAGTTACATGCAGTAATGAATATCCCTGCATTGTGCCATCAGTTTTCAGAAAGCCATCAATGCCAAATTCCCAAACTGCAAGTGGATAACGTTACAGCTGGAATAAGCAGTGGATGCCGTAGGAGGCACTGTATGCAATGTTCCCTATGCTACTGTTATGTGGGATAAGTTTTTCAAAAGAATGCATTAGATTATGAATTTAGGTACCCCTCTTGTGATTACAGCATATCAGAATATATATATTGATGCATAAAATCATGATGGGCTTGAGCAAACCTATTTTGAATGGTAATAATGAGGCAGTTAATTTAAGTGCTAAACTTCTAAGGGTTGTACAGCACTGTGGGAAGTGATGGGAGAAAATAAGAATGTCATTGTAACTCAAACCCCAAAATGCATGATTTTATGGTAATTTGTTCGAAGACCATGGAAATGCAACTTTTACTGTACCTCGGACTTGGAATTGCCAGTGTGGTGGTGGGAAAAAGGATGGCGGAGGTTACTGGTTGGAAGGATAAGCTTCTTCTAACCACAGCTTCTTGGGAAAAAACTGTCCAGAGCTCTTTGTTTCTGGTGCTTTCTTCTAAAGCTTTTAAAATTGGATAAAACATTATCTTCAAAAAAACACAGGAAGTGAGTTCAGTCTTATGATTATTTTCTCACCTTCCCAATGAGTAAATAATTTTCCTGAATTTCTGCAATGTTATCCTATAGTCATCTTCCCCACTGTCCTTCTCTTCCAGCTTCCCTATTCTTGGCATTCCTCTGTTGTCAACTCCTGTGTGTGGTCCTACACAAACTCCTCCACATCCTCTTCACCAACTTCTAGCCCCACTGCCTCACCAAGGGCAACAATCTCCTGGTTTACATCCTCCTCAGATTCAAATCCTTCAAAGTCATAGGTGATTGAAGGCCACAAGTTCTTCCAGGCTGCACTGAGGCACCGAGTGGAAACTTCATTCTAGGAATTCACTATGAGCCTCACATAATCTTAAGATATTGAACTTAGTTTTCCAGAATTTCTTGAGGCTGATGACTCCATTTCCTGAAGTCTCTGAAAGCACTTAGCAAATATCTTGGTGTAAATCTTCTCAAAATTTGAAATCACTTGCTGGTCCACAGGCTGAAGCAGAGAAGTTGCACTGGGTAGGAAGAATTTAACTGTAACAAAGCTCAATTCTGCCTCTAGAGATTGAGCAAGTTGTGAATCATGTCATGTAACAGTGCCTTTAGAGGAAGTTCGTTGATCTGAAGGTAGCTCTTGACTGACAGACAAAACACTGAAGAATTGTCTTATCATCCAGGCCTTGCTGCAATGACCACTGTACACATATCTCAAATTTTTCATCGCAATTCAAAACTTGGTTCCTTTATGAGGGTAAATTGTAACTCAAAATTATCATTACTCAAGATCATTGTAACTCAAGGAACCACACATATCAATTCTTCCAACTGTTTACCACAATAATATATTCTTTTATTTTTTCACTGTTGTCCTGTTTCCTTAGACTGATATATTATATTTTGAATGAAGGCCCACTAACTCACAGTAAGAAATTAGAATTAATTACTAAGTACAATAGAATACCTTATTATATAAATTGTGCAAATAATACTGGATATTGAAATGGTAACCTTGTACTTGCAAGTCCAAGACTATGCTAACCTTAGTATATAAATTTTTATGTAGATAGTCTCAATTACTGCTCAACCAACTATATAACAGAAATCTAAACATCACACAGGCATCATGGATAAAATATCAGATCAATTGTCCATCAGTCCTATCTGTGATATCAATATATTCTCAGTTCAAGGACAGAGGTGATGGTCAACTGTACTCGGATCTTCATAGGCCCAATGCAGTGTGAAGTTTAAAAGGCTTATAAAATAAATTTACTAATGTCGTATAAAAGTCGTTACTGTACCTGCATTTATTTATTATGCTTTTTCTCCATTCCTCAATAAAGAACATATTTTTCATAATAGGCCTTACTACATAAAAACAATACTGCAAAATATAGAATACTTCATGGCTTTTAACACTTTTAGAAAAACTTGAACTACAAGCATAATCACAAAATTTAATACATACAAATTAAAAAGTTTTGTAAGTTTATCTAATTACTGTTTCTTTTTACCCACTGGAATAATAAAAGTTTTTTGGAGTGTGCTATCATAGGAACATGCTTGTTTGGAAAACCCTTCAAATGAATTATCATTACTTTTAAAAATAATCTGGTGTATTATCCGGGATGCTTCTACTAGTGCTTCAGTGATGTTTTCTCCACAATATTCTTCCAGAAGAGAGCATACAACATCCACAAACACTGAACCTAAATAGAATGAGACAATTTACATTAGGTTTTTTTTCATATGTAACTGTGCTATAATTATATTTACAAGAAAAAACAAAACTATGTACTTCTTTTTAAACCCATGGATATATAGTGTTAAGTGTTGAGTTAGTATGGTTGGGTGTGTGGAAATATTATTATTTTTGTTATTATTATTAAAGTTTTTTAAAAAATTACAGCTTAGAGGTAAGCCATATTTTGTAGCTTGGTTTATGTGTGGGATGACATGCAATATATGCTACTGCGGCTGCTACTATTACTTCTGCTGCCACCACCACTACACCTACTACTACTCCTACCATCACTACTACTGCTACTATTACCACCACCACCTCCACTAAAAGATAATGAACTGGATCATGCCCAGTTGAATTTGGTTTACAAAACTGTAGAACAGCCATTTTCACTGAAAAGGCAGGGCTCTGCATAACCAGATTTGATGTAGTCTTCAAAGAAAGGCAGTCACCAAAGGATTAAGTCTTGAAGCATAAGAACATATCTCATCTGGCTTTGCTGCAGTAGGCAGACACCCACATAAACCTGTGGCAAATTCAGTAATTGTAACAAGTGAAGTGTGGCAGCTTCCTGTAAAATCAACAGATAAATGATATACAGTGGTACCTGGGGATACGAAATTAATTCGTTCCAGAAGGCTGTTCGAGTGCCAATACCGAATAAATTTAGTCCCATAAGGAATAATGTAAATTAGATTAATCCGTTTCAGACCCCCAAAAATACACTTACAAAAGCACTTTCATAAATACACTTACATAATTGTTCGAGTTTTGAGCTGTTCATATCCCGAGGTACCACTGTACTTCTTAGTTCCAAGTTAGGCAGAAACATAGTTCTTCAGCCATTCCATGAGGATCTGCTTTTTCTATGCCAACAATGAGAAGCACAGGATCCAAGGTAAGTGAAAGTCTGCCTGCAAGCTTCTGTGCACATTTTCACACTGTGCTTACAGGAAAAGTGACCCAGAGATTGGAGACAAGCTTTCCAGCAGGTTTTCTGAGCATAGGCCAGTATGGTGGTACCAGTAGCTTCCTCAGGCAGCACTTGAGTCAGATTACTCAGTCACAGCCTAGAATTTACTGAGGCATGCATTTATGAATATGCACCTGGAGATGACTACAGTAAAAAAAAAAAAAAGGCTTAACTAAAATAAGTGAGCACAACAATGATGGAAGAATCTGAGAGGAGGTAAGAAAGAAAAGCATATTGCATAGAGAGAAGACATACTTTAACTACCATCGAGAATGGCAAAGTGATTAGCCAAAAAAAAAAAAAAAAAAAGTTATGACAATAGGATCACTACTGTGATGATTATCTACCAGTGTTTAGCTGACAACACACAAGATAAGTAGATAAGTGGAGGAGGAAACCAAGAAGCTGATGCAAGAATCTTTACAAGTCCTTACATACCCATGGGTCAAAACCCATGGGTATTTCTTGTGTTGTGCCCATGGGTATTTCTTCTTTTGTCCCCACAGGTCTTGCTGCAATCTTGTAGGGAGTCACATGTCATGGTTAGAATTACAGCTTAGGGCACTGTAGCTGTAGTGTACAATGAAATGTATGAAGCTCTTGCACATCTTATAGTTTTAGAAATATGAACAAAGATGGTGAGTGTTGTCTGAAACTGGAATTCACAAGGGTTTTGACTGCTGACTTTTGTTTAATATGAAGTTTGATGTAATTATTAATACTGTGAAAGGATAACTTATACAGTACTGCAGAGACAATAACACAAACTATTCACATGATTAGAATGGTCTTATGGTAACTAGTCAAGAAAACCTTTTAATAATGAGCATAAAAACTAAGGATTAGGCATTAATAAATTAGCGTGGAAATATTTGCAATAAATATGTCTCGGTATGGGTTATAATGTTACAGGTAAAAAGTTATTTATATCATATACAGTACTATAAACAAGTTATAATTACCTGGTATATAAAGTACTACATTACCTTCATCTTTGCTTCGAAAGGAATATCTTGTAGGAAGAGTTGCATTAACAACAAGACGGTCAACCTCATAGTGGACATTCTCAATGTCCAGAGAAGAGTCTGGAATTTTTATATTTGCGCGATGTTTTGCATCTGCACTTGATGGACGGCCACCTGTACATTATGAGTTACTTTAGTATTAGCCCTTCAGCAGAGTTTATTTGAGGCTTGTGAAGAACTCTTTATCCAAGGAATTGGAGCTATTCTCCCTTTTCCTGGATCAAATGTGATTATTTCCCATTTCCCAGATGCTTCATGAACCCTATGAGCTTAGCATTATCCCATATACAGTATACAGGTAATTAAAATAACAATAACATTCTTTTATTAATACATTGGCCGTTTCCCACTGCGGTAGGGTGATCAGAAAAAGAAGAAACACTTTCATGAAATCACAACTCTCCTATCTTCATCAACACTTAACACTTCCTCAAAATACTCCCTTCATCTTCTCGATACCTCCAACTCTCCATCTAATGATTCTCCTCTCCTATTTTTTAACTGGCAAATCCACTTGTTCCCTAGGCTTTCTTAATTTGTTACTCTCACTCCAAAACTTTTTCTTATTCTCAGTAAAATTTGTTGACAGCATCTCACCCACTCTCTCATTTGCTCTTCTTTTACATTCCTTCACCACTCTCTTAAACTCTCTTTTTATCTCCATATACTCTTTCCTCCCTACATCACTTATACTTTGTAAAAATCTCTCATATGCTAACTTTTTCTCTTTTACTACTCTCTTTTCCTCATCATTCCACCATTTTCTCTTCCCTTCTGCACCCATTTTCCTGTAACCGCATGCTTCTGATAAACACACTAACACTACATTTTTAAATCTATCACATACCTAATGCAACTGAATGAAAGATGATAAATGTGTTTTCATCTTCGGGTCACCCTGCCTTAGTGAGAGACAGCCATTTAAGTTAAAGAAAACTTTCCCAGTGATAATAATAATTTCCAATTTAAAGTAGGCCATAAACAAGGATGTGTGATATCACTATGGCTATTTAACATGTTTTTAGATGGGGTTGTCAAAGATGTGTGTTGGGGGAAGGTGTGGGATTAAAAAATAATGAAGCCAATACATGTGGGAGTTGCCATAGTTGCTCTTTGCTAATGATATAGTTCTTTTGGGAGATTCTGAAGAGAAGTTGTGAAGGTTGGTGGAGTAACTGAGAAGTATGTAAAGGAAGAAATTTAAAAGTGAACCTTTGAAAAAAAAAAAAAAGCAAGTTAATGAAAGTAATAAACAGTCTTGGCAGTGTAAGAGTTGATATCAGATTGGAGGAAAGAAGTATGGAGAAAATAAATGTACTGTATTCAGATCTTTGGAAGTGGACATGTTGGCAGATGAGTATGAAAGACAAGGTCAGCCATAGAAGAGGCAAAGGGGAAAAAGTAGTGAGTGTGCTGAAGAATCTGCGGAAAGAAAAAATGAAAAGTTTATCTATTGAGATGCAAAAAAAACAAAAAAAAAAAAAAACTTGCTCTAACTCCTTTGGGTTACCCTTTATAAGGAATAAGCTTTCTGTTTCTGACAGGGCCACTAAAGGCTGGCCATCAGGTAAATACATTATTTATTTATTTTTTTTTTTTTTTTTTTTTTTATTATCACACCGGCCGATTCCCACCAAGGCAGGGTGGCCCGAAAAAGAAAAACTTTCACCATCATTCACTCCATCACTGTCTTGCCAGAAGGGTGCTTTACACTACAGTTTTTAAACTGCAACATTAACACCCCTCCTTCAGAGTGCAGGCACTGTACTTCCCATCTCCAGGACTCAAGTCCGGCCTGCCGGTTTCCCTGAATCCCTTCATAAATGTTACTTTGCTCACACTCCAACAGCACGTCAAGTATTAAAAACCATTTGTCTCCATTCACTCCTATCAAACACGCTCACACATGCCTGCTGGAAGTCCAAGCCCCTCGCACACAAAACCTCCTTTACCCCCTCCCTCCAACCCTTCCTAGGCCGACCCCTACCCCGCCTTCCTTCCACTACAGACTGATACACTCTTGAAGTCATTCTGTTTCGCTCCATTCTCTCTACATGTCCGAACCACCTCAACAACCCTTCCTCAGCCCTCTGGACAACAGTTTTGGTAATCCCGCACCTCCTCCTAACTTCCAAACTACGAATTCTCTGCATTATATTCACACCACACATTGCCCTCAGGCATGACATCTCCACTGCCTCCAGCCTTCTCCTCGCTGCAACATTCATCACCCACGCTTCACACCCATATAAGAGCGTTGGTAAAACTATACTCTCATACATTCCCCTCTTTGCCTCCAAGGACAAAGTTCTTTGTCTCCACAGACTCCTAAGTGCACCACTCACTCTTTTTCCCTCATCAATTCAATAAAACCCATCCGCTGTTGCAAGCATTATACAGATACAATTAATAATAGTATAGCATTCTTCTATATACAGGGTGAATGGCCTTTAGTGGAGAACATCCTAAGTATTTCACCACACTCCAGGAGTTAAAAGCAGGGGGAACACCAAGGTGGGGCTTGGGAGGCTTCAGCCACAAAATAAAAATACATAGTGATAATAATGCTTTAAAACAAATCTTGTCCCCACTTCACACCAGATAGCCACCTCTAAGACCCCAGTACAGGAATTCTGGTGCCACCCTTGGTTAACAGACTCTTGAAATATATGAAAAATTTCATATCATATTTTGGCTATCACATGTAGTAGTGGCCACTTATTTGTGTGAAAAGATTTAAGATTTTTTTTTTTTCAACAAGTCGGCCATCTCCCACCGAGGCAGGGTGACCCAAAAAGAAAATACTTTCATCATCATTCAACACTTTCACCTCACTCACACATAATCACTGTTTTTGCAGAGGTGTTCAAAACACAACAGTTTAGAAGTATATACGTATAAAGATACACAACATATCCCTCCAAACTGCTAATATCCCGAACCCCTCCTTTAGAGTGCAGGCATTGTGCTTCCCATTTCCAGGACTCAAGTCCAGCTATATAAAAATAACCGGTTTCCCTGAATCCCTTCACTAAATATTACCCTGCTCACACTCCAACAGATCGTCAGGTCCCAAATACCATTCGTCTCCATTCACTCCTATCGAACACGCTCATGCACGCCTGCTGGAAGGCCAAGCCCCTCGCCCACAAAACCTAGCCTTACCCCTTCCTTCCAACCTTTTCGAGGACAACCCCTACCCCGCCTTCCTTCTACAGATTTAAATGCTCTCCATGTCATTCTACTTTGATCCATTCTCTCTAAATGACCAAACAACCTCAACAACCCCTCTTCAGCCCTCTGACTAATACTTTTATTAACTCCACACCTTCTCCTAATTTCTACACTCTGAATTTTCTGCATAATATTTACACCACACATTGCCCTTAGACAGGACATCTCCACTGCCTCCAACTGCCTCCTCGCTGCTGCATTCACAACCCAAGCTTCACACCCATATAAGAGTGTTGGTACTACTGTATTTTCATACATTCCCTTCTTTCCCTCCATAGATAACATTTTTTGCCTCCACATATTCCTCAACGCACCACTTACCTCACCTTTTTTCCCTCATCAATTCTATGATTAACCTCATCCTTCATAAATCCATCTGCCGACAAGTCAACTCCCAAATATCTGAAAACATTCACTTCTTCCATACTCCTCCCCAATTTGATATCCAATTTTTCTTTATCTAAATCATTTAATACCCTCATCACCTTACTCTTTTCTATGTTCACTTTCAACTTTCTACCTTTACACACACTCCCAAACTCATCCCCTAACCTTTGCAATTTTTCTTTAGAATCTCCCATAAGCACAGTATCATCAGCAAAAAGTAACTGTGTCAATTCCCATTTTGTATTTGATTCCCCATAATTTAATTAATCCCACCCCTCTCCCGAACACCCTAGCATTTACTTCTTTTACAACCCCATCTATAAATATATTAAACAACCATGGTGACATTACACATCCCTGTCTAAGACCTACTTTTACCGGGAAGTAGTCTCCCTCTCTTCTACACACCCTAACCTGAGCCTCACTATCCTCATAAAAACTCTTTACAGCATTTAGTAACTTACCACCTATTCCATATACTTGCAACATCTGCCACATTGCTCCCCTATCCACTCTATCATATGCCTTTTCTAAATCCATAAATGCAGTAAAAACTTCCCTACCTTTATCTAAATACTGTTCACATATATGCTTCAATGTAAACACTTGATCTACACATCCCCTACCCACTCTGAAACCTCCTTGCTCATCCGCAATCCTACATTTTGTCTTACCTCTAATTCTTTCAATAATAACCCCACCGTACACTTTTCCTGGTATACTCATTAAACTTATTCCTCTATAATTTTTACAATCTGTTTTGTCCCCCTTCCCTTTATATAAAGGGACTATACATGCTCTCCGCCAATCCCTAGGTACCTTCCCCTCTTTCATACATTTATTAAACAAAAGCACCAACCACTCCAACACTATATCCCCCCCCCTGCTTTTAACATTTCTGTCATGATCCCATCAGTTCCAGCTGCTTTACCCCCTTTCATTCTACATAATGCCTCAAGTACCTCCCCCACACTTACATATTTAATAAGCAAAAAAAAAATAAAATGAAAGTACAGTGGTACCCCGAGTTTCGTACTGCTCCCAACTCTAACAATTATGTAAGTGTATTATTGTAAGTGTATTTTTGGGGGTCTGAAACAAACTAATCTAATTTGCATTATTCCTTATGGGAACAAATTCGTTCGGTAACGGCACTTGAACAGCCTTCTGGAGCGAATTATGTACGAAACTCTAGGTAGCACTGTACTGCATAACAAGAAAAGAAGAAAAAAGAGAGAAACATAGCTAAACCTTTACTCTTACAGTAAGTTTCTTGCTGCCAGTGATGGTCTCTCAATCCAAGGAACTGAACCTTTCCTTCCCTTCCTTGGATTGAACCTGTATACTTCCTGTGTAATCCCTACAGGTTACTTGCTCCCCCATGAATGTAATGATAATCTAATAGTTAAACCCTTACCTTTTTTAACTACAGGAATGGTCTTTTCTCCTCGGCAAGCTGCCATGAAGAAAATTTTAGGTTTTTTGATGAAGTTGGCTGGCTTTGAAAAATTATCAATAAATTCTTCCCTTAAGTATATCTCATCATTAGGAAGTTTTAGTTCAGTTTCATTGCCATGACTAACAAACCAGTACACAATGGAGTCATAATAACGATACTTTGGCTTCTGTAGTTCTAATTCGTAAGATTCAATGGTCTTCACACTAGGATTTTCCTCAATTTTGACTGTGAAACCAAGAATATTTTCAAATAATTTTTTTATCTTGGCTATTTCACTGCTAGCTCCTTCTCTGTTTTCACTAACACAAAAGACAATGCATAATCCAGAAGGATGGCATTCTCCTGGATAGTTTCTTAGCTTGTATAACAAGCTGGTGATTATCTGTTTCTCTTCCTTGGTGCTGTTTTGATTAAGTTCTTTGAAAGCGTCTTTCAGTTTATCTGTGTACAAACGGTTCAGCATATTACCGTCTTCCATCAACCTAATTATGAAGAAGAACAGTGCTTCTTTCAGTCCTTCATGTGTCAGTTGGTCTATTGTAATGCTGGCAAGTAAGTCCTTGTCAATGCCACTAGAAAAACTTTTGTTAGTTTTCATTATATTTAACAATTTAAAAACAAGTGTAGGTGTCAAACTATCACACATGTGAATCATAAACAAATTTTCTGCATATATAAAAAATGTACCATTTCTTTCATCTTGAGTAAGCAATGCTTTATCTTGAACCTTCTTTAGTTTCTCGTCTAGACACTGGTATTCAATTCCCAAGTAATGACAGGCCTGTGTCAAGGTAAGAAGATCCTCATCTGCCTTTCTTAAACCTCTACTCGAAGATGCTGTACCACTTGGAAGAGCCAGTGTGGGATAATCTCTGCACTGCTCACCACGTTTCAGCAAAATATTAATAATCTGATGATGACCCTTTTCTTTGTCTTTCAGAATGGACAGGAAAACATTTTTTGCTTCCTGTGCAGCTTCTGTGTTTTGCTCCTGAAACTCTTCTGTTGCTCCTGTGCTCCTGTCACCATTGTCTAAAAGAAATAGTAATTTAGCTAATTTTCCAAGTGGAGTAGTTTTGAGTTTCAATACCTTGATTTTATCTGAAATAGAAAAAAGGTTTATCAAGTATTGCAATAGATTAAATGGACATTAGGAATAATTTTGTCTTCTTTATTGCATTTTCCAATATCAGAAAAATTAAAATATTTTTTATTATAAATTAAAATACCATAGTCATTATTCAGTTCTAGAGTAAGATTATAAATGTGCACCCTCTATAAACTATCAAGACCATGATGATGGTTCTCTGAACTATGATGATGGTTCTCTGAACCATTTATCTACATATCAAGGCCATTCATGCATTTTTTGTTGAGGTTTTGTTAACCACAAACCTCAAGTGTCTGCACATTTTTATTACACTGTTTGCCATATTTATTTTCAACTGTATCTGCCCTTCTTTCTAATAGAAATTGCCCTGAAATATGCCCTTGTCTTACAGCTCATCTATAAGGATATATGCTGTAAATATTATGCAGAGAAATTGGAACAAAGAAATCAGATGGTGTGGGGTTACCTAGGTATAATTCAGAGGGCTGATGAGGGCTACTGACGTGTTTTGGACATTTGGAGAGGACATAACAAACTAGCATGACCAAGAAAGTTTATAAATTGGGGGTTGAAGGAAGGAGAGGTAGAAATCGTCCCTGGAAGGGCTGGAGGGAGGGGATAAGGGAGATTTGAGTGCTAGGGGCTTAGCATCCACCAGGTGTGTGTGTGTGTTAGAATGATCAGAGACAAGTGGTGTGTATTGCTTAACACTGCTGGTGTGTGAACAAGGTAATATTTATGAAGGGATTCAGGGGCAACCGGTAAACCGGATATGAGTCCTGGAGGTGACAAGAACAGTATCTATACTCTGAGGGACAGGTGGGACTGTTGTAATTCAGGTTCTTTAAACTGGAGACAAATGGTTTTTAATACTTGACGTGCTGTTGGAGTGTGAGCAAAGTAACATTTATGAAGGGGTTCAGGGAAACCGGCAGGCCGGACTTGAGTCCTGGAGATGGGAAGTACAGTGCCTGCACTCTGAAGGAGGGGTGTTAATGTTGCAGTTTAAAAACTGTAGTGTAAAGCACCCTTCTGGCAAGACAGTGATGGAGTGAATGATGGTGAAAGTTTTTCTTTTTCGGGCCACCCTGCCTTGGTGGGAATCGGCCAGTGTGATTAAAAAAAAAAAAAAAAAAAAAAATTCTACACTATAATTCAGAAACTACAAAGTATCTCCACCCCTTCTTCAGAGTACAGTCACTACACTTCCAATCTCCAGGACTCAAGCCCAGCTAATAGGTTTCCCTGAATCTCTTCATAAATGTTACTTTGCTAGCACTCCTTTTTCTGAAGGTGAGGGAGAGATGGCAAATGGGTAAAAAAAGAAATGTATATATATGGTGCTTGTCTTTCTTCATTTATTGACAGAAAGGTATCTTGAGATAGGCCGTACTCCTAGAGTAACCCACTCAGTGGGCTCTCTAATATCTGTGCTTCTGATTGTGAATTTGGTACTGGTGAAATAAACACATATGACTAGTGCAAGTCAGAGGGTGAACTTATACATGTAACACTCAGAAATATCAGGTGATTTGAAAGGGTCCCCATGATAAGATAAGAACTTGTTCACCTTGCTTTTGAATTATGCCCAGACAAGGTTTTTCACGATCAGAAATGCCTTACAACTTGATTTTTAACCAATCAGAGATTACACTACTTATTTGTAGGTAAAGGCAAAACTATCCTCACAATGCACCATCTTCATTCTTAATCTGTCATATTTTTTTTAAATTTTCCAGTAGTTGCACCCTATTAACTTCTGATATGATTCCAGTAAGATACCATAAGAGTAGTTTTATTATTATTATTATATTAGTGGGAAGCCCAAAGTCTGTCAGGGTCACAAAGTCCCTGTGAAATGGGAAGTAATCAGGTTTGTAGGGTGGGCTGAGGTTATGTAAAAAATTATCAATATCCACTATTCTAATAAATCATATTGTTAAAGTCATTATGATCTCTCAAAGCTTAACTTATTTCTCTATCAGGGTAATATTTAGTGAAGGAATTCAGGGAAACCAGTTATTTTTACATAGCCAGACTTGACTTCTGGAAATGGGAAGTACAATGACTGCACTTTAAAGGAGGGGTTTAGGATATAGGCAGTTTGGAGGGATGTGTAATAGGATGGTATATATATATATAACTGGGGCCCTGATATTACATTCTATATGGAGTTTATTATATTATTTCAGTTCACTTTTTATATTGTATTTTTATATATGCTTCTAAGCTGTTGTATCTGGGCCCCTCTGCAAAAACAGTGATAATGTATGAGTGAGGTGAAAGTGTTGAATGATGAAAGTATTTTCGTTTTGGGGATTTTCTTTCTTTTTGGATCACCCTGCCTAAATGGGAGACAGCTGACTTGTTGAAATTTACAACCCAAGCTTCACACCCAAATAAGAGTGTTGGTACTACTATACTTTCATACATTCCCTTCTTTGCCTCCATAGATAACGTTTTTTTGTCTCCACATATACCTCAACGCACCACTTGCCTTTTTTCCCTCATCAATTCTATGATTAACCTCATCCTTCATAGATCCACCGACACGTCAACTCCCAAATATCTGAAAACATTCACGCCTTCCATACTCCTTCTCCCCAATTTGATATCCAATTTTTCTTTATCTAAATAATTTGATATCCTCATCAACTTACTCTTTTCTATGTTCACTTTCAACTTTCTACCTTTACACACACTCCCAAACTTGTTCACTAACTTTTGCAATTTTTGTTTAGAATCTCCCATAAACACAGTATCATCAGCAAAAAGTAACTGTTTCAATTCCCATTTTGTATTTGATTCCCCATAATTTAATCCCCCCCCCTCTCCCAAACACCCTAGCATTTACTTCTTTTACAACCCCATCTATAAATATATTAACCCTTTTAGGGTCCAAGGCCAAAATCTGAAGTGGTGCCCCAGTGTCCAAGAATTTAAAAAAAGAAAATTGTTATTTTTTCTTATGAAATGTTAGAGAATCTTTTTGTGAAGGTAATAAAACAAAAAGTACGAAATTTGATGGAAAATTGACGAAATTATGCTCTCGCGAATTTTGATGTGTCAGCGATATTTATGAATCGGCGATTTTGCCGACTTTGACTCCCATTTTAGGCCAATTACATTATTCCAGTCGACCAAATTCTTAGCTATTTCACTAGTATTACTTCTATTCTATAGATTGAGCACAAGAAATCGCCAAGTCAACTGTTTTAACTACAAAATAAAGTGATCGGAAATTGGTAATTTGGCCAATTTAACACAAAGTTCAAAATATTCCAATTTCAAAATTGGGTCCAGAATAAACAATGTAAATATTCCTGGCACTAAACTAACATTTCCTCTGTTCATTAGTTATGTTTTGAGAATTTACAAATAAATTCCATTTTGATTTTTTATTCACATAATGAATTTTTATTCACACCAAAAAATAGAAGATTTACTGTTATGCAATATTGTAATAATTGTATAAATATCATCATCACATTTGTGAATGTATATTAGACCCACCAGCTGGCGTGTATTAGACGTGTGAGGTCGTTTGTTTCCTCTTGAATATTGGCAAAAATTTAACATTTCCGCTACTTTGAGCTCAGTTTCAAGCCATTTCCAGTGCTAAAACCAAACAAAATCATCTCTATTTCTGTAATATGTCTTCCATTCTATCAAATGAGACCAAGAAATCGCAAATACAACTATAAAAAACATAGAAAAAAACACTGCAAAGTCGCTGTTTTAATCGAAAATTAAGGTCTCAGTTTTTTTTCTCTCATTATACACAGTGTGCTGCAGGATTTGTTTTATGTGGTGCACACATACCACATATCTAGGCCCAAATTTACCACTCAGTTTATCAGAGTGAGCTGAGCTCATGGTGTAGATCTACTGTTTGGACCCTGAACGTAAAGCCGTAGATCTACGGGACAGACCCTGAAAGGGTTAAACAACCATGGTGACATTACACATCCCTGTCTAAGACCTACTTTTACCGGGAAGTAGTCTCCCTCTCTCCTACACACCCTAACCTGAGCCTCACTATCCTCATAAAAACTCTTTACAGCATTTAGTAACTTACCACCTATTCCATATACAGTGGACCCCCACTTAACGATCACTTCCCAATGCGACCAATTATGTATGTGTATTTATGTAAGTGCGTTTGTATGTGTATGTTTGGGGGTCTGAAATGGACTAATCTACTTCACAATATTCCTTATGGGAACAAATTCGGTCAGTACTGGCACCTGAACATACTTCTGGAATGAAAAAATATTGTTAACCAGGGGTCCACTGTACTTGCAACATCTGCCACATTGCTCCCCTATCCACTCTACCATATGCCTTTTCTAAATCCATAAATGCAATAAAAACTTCCCTACCTTTATCTAAATACTGTTCACATATATGCTTCAATGTAAACACTTGATCTACACATCCCCTACCCACTCTGAAACCTCCTTGCTCATCCGCAATCCTACAGTCTGTCTTACCTCTAATTCTTTCAATAATAACCCTACCGTACACTTTTCCTGGTATACTCAGTAAACTTATTCCTCTATAATTTTTACAATCTCTTTTGTCCCCCTTCCTTTTATATAAAGGGACTATACATGCTCTCCACCAATCCCTAGGTACCTTCCCCTCTTTCATACATTTATTAAACAAAAATACCAACCACTCCAATACTATATCTCCCCCTGCTTTTAACATTTCTGTCATGATCCCGTCAGTTCCAGCTGCTTTACCCCCTTTCATTCTACGTAATGCCTCACGCACCTTCCCCATACTCACATCCTGTTCTTCTTCACTCCTAAAAGATGGTATACCTTCCTGGCCAGTGCATGAAATTACCGCCTCCCTTTCTTCGTCGACATTTAAAAGTTCCTCAAAATATTCTCGCCATCTACCCAATACCTCCATCTCCCGATCTACTAACTCCCCTACTCTGTTTTTAACTGACAAATCCATTTGTTCCCTAGGCTTTCTTAACTTACCACACCACGGGTGGGGTTTGATCCCGTGGTCAGAGAGTCTCTCTGACCCCGGGCATATGACAGGGTGGATAGGGGGGCAATGTGGCAGATGTTGCAAGTGTATGGTGTAGGAGGTAGGTTACTGAAAGCAGTGAAGAGTTTTTACGAGGATAGTTAGGCTCAAGTTAGAGTATGTAGGAAAGAGGGAAATTTTTTCCCAGTAAAAGTAGGCCTTAGACAGGGATGTGTGATGTCACCGTGGTTGTTTAATATATTTATAGATGGGGTTGTAAGAGAAGTAAATGTGAGGGTCTTGGCAAGAGGCATGGAGTTAAAAGATAAAAAATCACACACAAAGTGGGAGTTGTCACAGCTGCTCTTTGCTGATGACACTGTGCTCTTGGGAGATTCTGAAGAGAAGTTGCAGAGATTGGTGGATGAATTTGGTAGGGTGTGCAAAAGAAGAAAATTAAAGGTGAATACAGGAAAGAGTAAGGTTATGAGGATAACAAAAAGATTAGGTGATGAAAGATTGAATATCAGATTGGAGGGAGAGAGTATGGAGGAGGTGAACGTATTCAGATATTTGGGAGTGGACGTGTCAGCGGATGGGTCTATGAAAGATGAGGTGAATCATAGAATTGATGAGGGAAAAAGAGTGAGTGGTGCACTTAGGAGTCTGTGGAGACAAAGAACTTTGTCCTTGGAGGCAAAGAGGGGAATGTATGAGAGTATAGTTTTACCAACGCTCTTATATGGGTGTGAAGCGTGGGTGATGAATGTTGCAGCGAGGAGAAGGCTGGAGGCAGTGGAGATGTCATGTCTGAGGGCAATGTGTGGTGTGAATATAATGCAGAGAATTCGTAGTTTGGAAGTTAGGAGGAGGTGCGGGATTACCAAAACTGTTGTCCAGAGGGCTGAGGAAGGATGGTTGAGGTGGTTCGGACATGTAGAGAGAATGGAGCGAAACAGAATGACTTCAAGAGTGTATCAGTCTGTAGTGGAAGGAAGGCGGGGTAGGGGTCGGCCTAGGAAAGGTTGGAGGGAGGGGGTAAAGGAGGTTTTGTGTGCGAGGGGCTTCGACTTCCAGCAGGCATGCATGAGCGTGTTTGATAGGAGTGAATGGAGACAAATGGTTTTTAATACTTGACGTGCTGTTGGAGTGTGAGCAAAGTAACATTTATGAAGGGATTCAGGGAAACCGGCAGGCCGGACTTGAGTCCTGGAGATGGGAAGTACAGTGCCTGCACTCTGAAGGAGGGGTGTTAATGTTGCAGTTTAAAAACTGTAGTGTAAAGCACCCTTCTGGCAAGACAGTGATGGAGTGAATGATGGTGAAAGTTTTTCTTTTTCGGGCCACCCTGCCTTGGTGGGAATCGGCCAGTGTGATAATAAAAAAAATAAATATATATATATACTTATATACATATATATACTTATATATACTTATTTATATATATATATGTATATATATATATGTATACATATATTATATATATATAATATATATATATTTATATATATATATATATATATATCATTTACATTATCATTTACACCTGGCACCCCAAACTTACCTACCACACCCTCTCTAAAAGTTTCTCCTACTTTAGCATTCAGGTCCCCTACCACAATTACTCTCTCACTTGGTTCAAAGGCTCCTATACATTCACTTAACATCTCCCAAAATCTCTCTCTCTCCTCTGCATTCCTCTCTTCTCCAGGTGCATACACGCTTATTATGACCCACTTCTCGCATCCAACCTTTACTTTAATCCACATAATTCTTGAATTTACATATATATATATATATATATATATATATATATGTGTGTATATATATATATATATATATATATATATATATATATATATATATATATATATATATATATATATATATATATATATATATATATATATATATATACAGTGGAACCTCAAATGTCGAACTTTCTTCAGTCCAGAAGCCTGTTCGAGAGCCTTTACCGAATGAATTTATTCCCATCAGGAACAATGTAAATCAGATTAGTCCATTTCAGACCCTCAAAAATACACTTATAAAAGCACTTACAAAAATACACTTATAAAAGCACTTACAAAAATACACTTACATAATTTGTTGTGTTGGGAGCAGTTCGATTTTTGAGATTCCACTGTATGTATGTATGTATGTATGTATGTATGTATGTATGTATGTATATATGTATATATATATATATATATATATCTAGGTAGTAGGTTGGTAGACAGCAACCGCCCAGGGAAGTACTACCGTCCTGCCAAGTGAGTGTAAAACGAAAGCCTGTAATTGTTTTACATGATGGTAGGATTGCTGGTGTCCTTTTTTCTGTCTCATGAACATGCAAGATTTCAGGTACGTCTTGCTACTTCTACTTACACTTAGGTCACACTACACATACATGTACAAGCACATATATACACACCCCTCTGGGTTTTCTTCTATTTTCTTTCTAGTTCTTATTCTTGTTTATTTCCTCTTATCTCCATGGGGAAGTGGAACAGAATTCTTCCTCCGTAAGCCATGCGTGTTGTAAGAGGCAACTAAAATGCCGGGAGCAAGGGGCTAGTAACCTCTTCTCCTGTATATATTACTAAATGTAAAAGGAGAAACTTTCGTTTTTCCTTTTGGGCCACCCCACCTCGGTGGGATACGGCCGGTGTGTTGAAAGAAAGAAAGATATATATATATATATATATATATATATATATATATATATATATATATATATATATATATAGGATGTATAGGAGCCTTTGAACCGAGTGAGAGAGTAATTGTGGTATGGGACCTGAATGCTAAAGTAGGAGAAACTTTTAGAGAGGGTGTGGTAGGTAAGTTTGGGGTGCCAGGTGTAAATGATAATGGGAGCCCTTTGATTGAACTTTGTATAGAGGGGGGTTTAGTTATAGGTAATACATATTTTAAGAAAAAGAGGATAAATAAGTATACAAGATATGATGTAGGGCGAAATGACAGTAGTTTGTTGGATTATGTATTGGTAGATAAAAGACTGTTGAGTAGACTTCAGGATGTACATGTTTATAGAGGGGCCACAGATATATCAGATCACTTTCTAGTTGTAGCTACACTGAGAGTAAAAGGTAGATGGGATACAAGGAGAATAGAAGCATCAGGGAAGAGAGAGGTGAAGGTTTATAAACTAAAAGAGGAGGCTGTTAGGGTAAGATATAAACAGCTATTGGAGGATAGATGGGCTAATGAGAGCATAGGCAATGGGGTCGAAGAGGTATGGGGTAGGTTTAAAAATGTAGTGTTAGAGTGTTCAGCAGAAGTTTGTGGTTACAGGAAAGTGGGTGCGGGAGGGAAGAGGAGCGATTGGTGGAATGATGATGTAAAGAGAGTAGTAAGGGAGAAAAAGTTAGCATATGAGAAGTTTTTACAAAGTAGAAGTGATGCAAGGAGGGAAGAGTATATGGAGAAAAAGAGAGAGGTTAAGAGAGTGGTGAAGCAATGTAAAAAGAGAGCAAATGAGAGAGTGGGTGAGATGTTATCAACAAATTTTGTTGAAAATAAGAAAAAGTTTTGGAGTGAGATTAACAAGTTAAGAAAGCCTAGAGAACAAATGGATTTGTCAGTTAAAAATAGGAGAGGAGAGTTATTAAATGGAGAGTCAGAGGTATTGGGAAGATGGAGGGAATATTTTGAGGAATTGTTAAATGTTGATGAAGGTAGGGAAGCTGTGATTTCGTGTATAGGGCAAGGAGGAATAACATCTTGTAGGAGTGAGGAAGAGCCAGTTGTGAGTGTGGGGGAAGTTCGTGAGGCAGTAGGTAAAATGAAAGGGGGTAAGGCAGCCGGGATTCATGGGATAAAGATAGAAATGTTAAAAGCAGGTGGGGATATAGTTTTGGAGTGGTTGGTGCAATTATTTAATAAATGTATAGAAGAGGGTAAGGTACCTAGGGATTGGCAGAGAGCATGCATAGTTCCTTTGTATAAAGGCAAAGTGGATAAAAGAGAGTGCAAAAATTATAGGGGGATAAGTCTGCTGAGTATACCTGGTAAAGTGTATGGTAGAGTTATTATTGAAAGAATTAAGAGTAAGACGGAGAATAGGATAGCAGATGAACAAGGAGGCTTTAGGAAAGGTAGGGGGTGTGTGGACCAGGTGTTTACAGTGAAACATATAAGTGAACAGTATTTAGATAAGGCTAAAGAGGTCTTTGTGGCATTTATGGATTTGGAAAAGGCATATGACAGGGTGGATAGGGGGGCAATGTGGCAGATGTTGCAAGTGTATGGTGTAGGAGGTAGGTTACTGAAAGCAGTGAAGAGTTTTTATGAGGATAGTGAGGCTCAAGTTAGAGTATGTAGGAAAGAGGGAAATTATTTCCCAGTAAAAGTAGGCCTTAGACAAGGATGTGTGATGTCACCGTGGTTGTTTAATATATTTATAGATGGGGTTGTAAGAGAAGTAAATGCGAGGGTCTTGACAAGAGGCGTGGAGTTAAAAGATAAAGAATCACACACAAAGTGGGAGTTGTCACAGCTGCTCTTTGCTGATGACACTGTGCTCTTGGGAGATTCTGAAGAGAAGTTGCAGAGATTGGTGGATGAATTTGGTAGGGTGTGCAAAAGAAGAAAATTAAAGGTGAATACAGGAAAGAGTAAGGTTATGAGGATAACAAAAAGATTAGGTGATGAAAGATTGAATATCAGATTGGAGGGAGAGAGTATGGAGGAGGTGAATGTATTCAGATATTTGGGAGTGGACGTGTCAGCGGATGGGTCTATGAAAGATGAGGTGAATCATAGAATTGATGAGGGAAAAAGAGTGAGTGGTGCACTTAGGAGTCTGTGGAGACAAAGAACTTTGTCCTTGGAGGCAAAGAGGGGAATGTATGAGAGTATAGTTTTACCAACGCTCTTATATGGGTGTGAAGCGTGGGTGATGAATATTGCAGCGAGGAGAAGGCTGGAGGCAGTGGAGATGTCATGTCTGAGGGCAATGTGTGGTGTGAATATAATGCAGAGAATTCGTAGTTTGGAAGTTAGGAGGAGGTGCGGGATTACCAAAACTGTTGTCCAGAGGGCTGAGGAAGGGTTGTTGAGGTGGTTTGGACATGTAGAGAGAATGGAGCGAAACAGAATGACTTCAAGAGTGCATCAGTCTGTAGTGGAAGGAAGGCGGGGTAGGGGTCGGCCTAGGAAAGGTTGGAGAGAGGGGGTAAAGGAGGTTTTGTGTGCGAGGGGCTTGGACTTCCAGCAGGTATGCATGAGCGTGTTTGATAGGAGTGAATGGAGACAAATGGTTTTTAATACTTGACGTGCTGTTGGAGTGTGAGCAAAGTAACATTTATGAAGGGGTTCAGGGAAACCGGCAGGCCGGACTTGAGTCCTGGAGATGGGAAGTACAGTGCCTGCACTCTGAAGGAGGGGTGTTAATGTTGCAGTTTAAAAACTGTAGTGTAAAGCACCCTTCTGGCAAGACAGTGATGGAGTGAATGATGGTGAAAGCTTTTCTTTTTCGGGCCACCCTGCCTTGGTGGGAATCGGCCAGTGTGATAATAATAATAATAAAAATAATAGGACCAGCTTGAGAGTCACTGGACCTCTGTCGCACAACATATCTGTCCATAGAGGCCTGTACCTCCTGTTCCTTTATGACATTCCTAAAGTGTTTCACAACATTGTCAGTGTCACAATTAAACACTTGTTCAGTTTTCAATTCTTCACTGTCTATGTACTCCTTGAATTCCTGCACATATTTTTCAGCTGCTTTTTGGTCCGAACTGGCAGCCTCACCATGCCTTATTACACTATGTATGCCACTACGATTCTTAAATCTCTCAAACCAACTTTTGCTGGCCTTAAATTCACTAACATCACCACTAGTTGCAGGTATTTTTCTAATTAAATGGTCATGCAACTTCCTAGCCTTTTCACTCACATATGATTGCTTGAGAGATGCTATCTCCTGCTATCTGTTTTTCGTTTATCCACACCAATAACAGTCTCTCAACATCTTCTATCACTTGCGATCTCAGTTTCGAAAACATAGTTGCACCTTTGGCAAGAACAGCTTCCTTGATTGCCGTTTTCTTGGCCACAATAGTAGCGATGGTTGATTGGGGTTTTGTGTACAACCTGGCCAGCTCGGAGTCACGCACTCCACTTTCATACTTAGCAATGATATCTTTCTTCATATCCACAGTAATTCTCACCCTTTTTGCTGTAGGGTTGGCACTAGAAGCTTTCTTGGGGCCCATGGTGACTTATTTTGCATGTGCAATCACTAAAAATGCTGTGATAATATGAAATGTTCCGATTGTATGTTTGGATGGGACCGCGGTGGCTAGCTGGCTTGTAAACACTGGCCACAAGTGGACGTGTCTCGAATGGAACGAATCGTGTTGGTCGAGTTTTTAAGCGCTAGTCGAGGCAAAATTTTTGCGTTAAAATGTATCGCTAGTCGGATTTAACGTTAGACGATGCCATCGTTGGTTGAGGGTCCACTGTATATCTTTAACTGACCATTATTGGAATATTGGTTTTATTTTTATTTTGAACGTGTGAAGAAAAATTCCTAACCAGTACATCAAGAGCAGTATGGCTGCTTAAGTTTTTTCTATTTATAATTTTTCTGTTTGTTAGCTTTTCTTTACTGCAATACCTGAGTTCCTTTAAGCAGTTCAGCACCTTTGTTTTATGGTAGATGCTTTTATAGTCATTTTGGTGCTGGACCTCCTCTTGTTGATTCTGATTTTTATATTGGATTCCCTTTAAGGAGAAAGGCTTAATAAAGGCGAGGTGCTCATGATGCTAGGAACTGTAACTATCCTCCCCTTTTCTCCACTCAAACTGGATTATTCCCTTTCCTTCCCATTTTATCACCCAAATGGGTTTAGTGGTTTCTACATGTGCAAAATAATAATAATAATATGACAAAAATACACATCTCATGAAAATTGCATATCAAAACACCCTTTAAAAATGAAGAAAAAAGTTGGCAATAAAAAGCTTTCAGAATCACTAAGGATCCTTCATCAGTGCCAAATTTGGAAAAATGGGTCTTTGATATACAGTATAATAATAACAATATATGTATAATGGTTTAATATGACCATGAAGATATGTCTAGTTAAGTTTCTTTGGTATATTCACACTTTATTCATGTAATGAACAAATGTTCATACATTTATCTTGTTCATAAGTGTAGAAGAAAATCACTGGCAATATTATGTAAAAGTGAAGTGCTCCACCTGTGTGGGTCATACAGCATCATTAAGCATCAAAAGCTGAAGTTTTTCAGTACAAAACAGCTATCTAGCAGCACTAGGCACAGATAAATAAGACACATGTGCAACATGTGTGTATCTTTATTATGGAGGCAGTTCACCAACAAGTGGCTCTATCAGTCCAATACAGAGAATAATAATAAAGATGGTGGAAGATATGAAGTAGCAGTTCGAGGTGATCAGTCCCTCAGCCTTGATTATTCTGTTGGGGAGAGTCATCAAAATCAATGATGATACCCAAGTGTTGAACACCTATCTTATTCATCTACATATCTAGTTTATACATCATGAATATACAGTGCAGCAATAGACATTTTCTATGCAAGGATTGTTCCTAACTGTTTCAATTTCTGCATGTATTATGGATAACATTACTGCCTTAATTACAGCTGCACTTGAATAACAAAGTATAAGTATATAAACAAAACACAATGTATGTTAAAGAATCTATCTTATGGATAAGAAATATATCTTAACACAATCCATATGCAGAGGAGGAGGATGTGGTTGTAAATAAGGAAGAGAAGACAGAAATGATACTACAAAATTCTTCACAAACTGGTAGAACAATGTTATAATAAAGAAGGTAGAAAGTGCTACAACAACTGGCAAAAGCAAACGATAGAAAAATTACTAGATAACACTCTTGATCATAGCTCTGTATCAGTGACTCATCAAATGTCACCTATAATCTTTAGCTAATAGCTATTGCTGATGACACAGTCTACATCTTATCATGCTCTGAGCCCTAAGACATTTTATCATGATCTGAACCCTAAAACTTTCAAAGCTACAGTTAATGATGAACTACAAAACAGTTACACTTGGATGATAGCAAATATACTTGCCCTTAATAAAGAAAAAAGCATTCAATATAACTTTTGGGAAAAAAACATGTCCACAATCAGATATCATAATTAGTAAATCAAAAGTACTGTAGAGTAAAGGGATGAGGATAAGTTCCTAGGTCTGCTAGCAGATAATAAATTAAAATTTAATATAATATAATGGTTTTTGAGACTTGACAAGCTGTTGGAGTGTGAGCAGGGTAATATTTTGTGAAGAGATTCAATGAAACCAGTTAGCTGGACTTGAGTCCTGGAGGTGGGAAGTACAATGCTTGCACTTTAAAGGAAGGGTTTGGGATATTGGCTGTTTGGAGTGACATCTAAACTGTCATATTTGGGCACCTCTGCAAGGACAGTGATTATGTGTGAATGATGGTGAGAGTGTTGAATGATAGTTAAAGAGCTTCTTTTTTGGGTCACCCTGTTTTGATGGGAGACAGCCGGTACGTTGAAAAAAAAAAAATTCAGCCAATTAAGAAGAATCAAAAACTGTAGCTTCAGCTTTTTATTGGGGCTCAGTCTGACCAGTTTTGAATCAGCAGAGTCTAGTCAGGTTCGTATTATGAGTTTTTTTTTAATATACAGTACAGATTTAAAAGTGGAATGTAACAAATACTTAAAAAAAGTTATCAGTCATCTAATTTGCATATATTTCAAGTTACTATAAATATTCTGAAAACGAAATGTCACGGTAAATACTGTACAGAATTTTTTCACGCACTTTAAACAGGTACAGTGTCAGATAAGCCAAGTTCTGTGGCTATGTTGGCCTGCAGGCCACCTAGCAGTAATAGCCTGGGTGACCAGGAAGTTAACAAAGTCTGGTCTCAAGATGAGCTTTGAGAGAATACCTCTTGAAGTCGGTCACCAATACTGATCATTACTTTTAACATTACACGTATAACTAACCTGGAAAATACACATTTTATTACTGAATAATTAAAACAACTATTGTTAAATTTATCTTTAATCTATGTCCCCTTATATCTAACATTCCACAGCTTATATATTCTCTCTTTTACCATTTCTTCATAGTAAATAAAACAATTTCACTGGTAAATGTGGTTCCCTCTTTGGGTTCATTCTGCTTTGGTAGGAAGAACTAGTTAGAAAAGTACACGTATTTCAGTTGCTGTGTGATCAAAATACAGTGGACCCTCGACCAACGATGGCATTGTCTAACGTTAAATTCGACTAAAGATACATGTTAACGCTAACATGTTGCCTCAACTAACGATAAAAAAACTCGACTAACGATATTCGTTCTCGGGTACCAATTAATATCGTTAGTCGAGGGTCCACTGTACAAGACACATAGCAGACCTAGGAGTTACAAGTCAACACCCATTTTTCCACAAGCATCCTCAAACATTGCTGTGCAAATGAAAAAATAATTCTCTCTACATTTGAAGAGTGAAATAAAACTAAAACACCTATTTGCTATACAAAACTGAGACAACTGTCTGTTAATACCATATTAAGACAGTAATGATACATGTACAAACCTTTTGTAAGTAGTATAGCCTTGCAGTTTTTTAAACCCTCTAAGAACTCAAGATTATCTGGTGCCAATTTAAGAGCTTCTTCTAGATCATCTAATGCTTTCTGAAGGTAACCTGTAAAAAAAAACATATTTGTTTTTTTACAAATAAAGTACAGTACTGTATTAATATAAATGATATATTATTTTCCAATTATACAGTAAGTGATTAGTTCCTGGCTTTCCAAAACTGTAACTAACAGGCTACTCATACATACACACTTCTGTACATATACAGTACTGTAGACAGTAGAATGACAAACAACAGCCATTTAATGAAGTACTAATTTTCGGTCATACAAACAAGAAGAAAAGGATCCCTAGGAAATGTTCTGCACTTTACCCAAATTATTTGCCTTTTATTTGTTACATGAACATCAATATGACTGGTAAATCTTACCTACATATACTTTTAATCAGTATGTACTTTGTGTTCATTACATTATTTTGTAATCCTGTAATGTTCCCTTTCCATTAACATGGGAAAGTGGGACAGAATTCTTCCCCGATTCCTGGATGCTACTGTGCAGTAATTCATTGTTTATTTGGGTGGAAAAAACTATCATATGATGTGATCATTAATTTTGTATGGGGTAGACAAGCAAGTGAAAGCGCTCAGTCAAATGGCCTATTGAGAGTGTCATCATATGACTGAGACAAGCATAAATAAAAAATTTCTCCTGACAAATAAAATAACACTGCCCTCCCCAGTTGCTGTGCATGTCAAAAGTGAATAAAATGTCTGAATGAAAAAGCTGGTTTCCTCTTATTCTTGCAATTAATTACTAAAAAAGAAAAAGGAAAACTCAAAGATGAGTTATTTGAACGTGCATGGATATACTAGTACAGAATATATAAACAAAAAAGGTGTTTATATTTTGAATGAAAGAATGCTCAATTAAATTTAATTAAAAAAGTTGGTAAAGTCTGAATAGGAAGGACTAAAAGGCATTAAGTGTATTTGAGAGAATGTGAGCTAAAGTAGGTGTACAAAAATTATGCCAAATCTGATGAGAAGGAATTCCCATGACATGGCTGTTGGGAATTATTACTTAGAAGGGCAGATTCATATTTATATTGAACTCTGAAGGATTTATGGTAACTGATGGGTTCTCTCTCATTGTTTTTTTCTTCAAGACTGACCCCTGGAAGTACATAGCCAATCACAGATCTTATATTATGTATGAAAAGTAAGGAAATTTCTATCTCCACAATGTGTCATAGCAATAAGGCAAAGGTTCAAATCATTTACTGGACAAAAAGTGGAATTGTTTAAATGTGGACTGTATATAGAGAGGACATAGACTGGGACACTGATTACTCTAATAATTAGGGCTTAGAACTTATGATTTCATGTACAGGCAAAAATGCTCACACAATGAAAAATATGAAGAACTACATACTGTACTAAATATCAGTACTTACATTTTTTGGGCTTGAAGTCAAGCAGAGTAATGCCAACCCTAGCCACTAGGTATTCCTAGACTAAAGAGCTTTCTTATCTTCTAGCAAACACCTGTACCAAGTTGGGGACTTCTGACTCTGTGAGGGCAGTGATAATGATGAAATGTTGATGAGGGATGGGTCAGAATTCAGAAGATGACGTACTGCTAATAAATGTAGAGTTTAGCAACAAGTTACTGATGGTTCAAAACCTTCCAGATTACAGAGGGATATTGTCTGAGATCATGTGCAGAATAAGGAAAATATTGTCATATATCTTGCTGTGACCCATGCACAACCTAACAGAACCAATTTACTCTGCTGACTCATGTACAGCAAGTTACATCATTTGACAGGTGTTATATTGTCTGTGATTTTTCACAAAAGATTAAACTATGTCATTATTTATCATGGCATGAACTATGCAATGCACAACCATTTTGAAATCTCACTCCTGCATGGCTGACACCCCACACCTCCTGGTGGCAAGGTGCACACTCCTTCAATGTTCCCATAGTAACATTTATTTTGCAATAATACACATTACTAACATAATATTTACAGGCTATATTTCTATTTATAACTACTGTGTAGGTAATGGTTTTGTATCTGGAGATAAAATTTTTATCCCTGAAAATGCACTAGATACAGCCTCTCCTCACTTAACAGGGATCCATTCCTAAGAGTAGGTCATTAAGTGAACTGGTCGTTAAGCGAGGAGCATACTGTGCTGGTACATAGTGTGTTGGTGCCAACCGTCTTCAGATATTTTTTTAATGTCAATTTTGTGCCATTTATAACATTTTTAGTACATTTTTAAATGTTTATACAGTAGTGTACTGTATATTCCTAATAAACAGAATACAAGAAATCAGCTCTTACATGTATTTCTTAGGTTTGCATATTGGTTGGAGAGCTGGTAGTAAGTCTGAGTGGTCGGTAAACGAGTACATCACTAAGTGAGGAGAGGCTGTATATTAATTTATATTAATGGTGTTATAAAATCAAATTAAGGAATCCATCTGTCATCAGGCTACAATTAATACTGTACATATACTTAATAATACTTTAACTAATGATTACCCCTTTGAGGGTCAGTCACATACATATACATCTTAACAGCCAGGGTTAGTCACATACTTATATGCGTAAATTCTAGAGCCTCACATAGTACTCGGGTGGATAACTTCCAGTAGATCCTTCATGTGTTAGCCCAAATCACCGACCAGTATGTTTTAAATAAGTGACCCACTGATCAAATCAGACTGGTTCCGAACCCTCGACTGGTCCGAACCCTCGACCGATTTCAAACGGTTTCGTTGGACAATAAAGCAGACTGTAAACGGATGGGGTTGTAGGCGTCCTTATAAACACAAACAATAAATAAAAAAACAGGAGCGTACTCCGGTAAGCTGTCCTAACATACAAGCACAGTTAGAAATAGAAATACAAATAGCTAGAGCTTTACTTTAAGGAGGTTATTAATAGAGTATTCAAGAGGTTGCTAGTAGAATTACAGTAATTCAACCATTCAAATCATTATGAAGCCCTGTGTAGTCTGCAATCAATCAAACAAACGGGCTTCCACATGGATAAATTGTCATTTTTGTGGAAATTGGTGTCATGCCCCTTGTGCAAATATCCAAGAACTAGCTACAAGAAGTATTAAAACAGGGAAGTGTTTTTGGGTATGTCCAAATGAGATAAATCTGTAGACTAATATCACATTGGTACTAAAAGAGGATAACATCAAAGCTGCTTTCATAGAGAACCTGGAAGCTTTCTACAACAGATGGGAACATAAAAAGTCTGGGCTGGATGGTACTGCCCTTGATGCTGGTCATGTAGACAGAAACTGTAAGGCTGGAGGTGATGTCCTGGTTGTCAGTAAATGTGGGGCTGATAGTGCTGTCCTGGTAGACAGTAATGGTGAAGCTGGAGGTGCTGTCCTGGGAGACAGTAATGGTGAAGCTGGAGATTTTGTCCAGGTAGTCGGGAATTGTACGCAGGATGGAATGCATATAAATGACCTCATGGGAGACAGGAGCCGTAGTGGGGAATCAAGTGTTGTCAAAGATAAGATAAAACCAATATTGCAAACTAGAAATACCACAGGAAATAGCAAACAAGAGGACTCCACTAGCAATAGTGAGGATATATTACCAAAAACAACTGGTGGGAGCTCCTTTGTTGGTGCTAGGGAGGACAGGAATAAGACAGGTAAACACGCACCAACAGGGAATACAGTCACAGAAACCCAAGGCAAACATGCACCAACAGGGAATAGTGTCACAGAAATCCAAGGCAAATGGAAACCAAGCCTGTGCACATACTATGCACTTGGTATCTGCAGGCATGGGAAATCTGGAAAAACAGATGGGATGTGCAACTATGACCACCCTAGAAAATGCTGTGCCCATATGACAACAGGAAAATGCAAACTCCCTTCCTGTAAGCTTTTTCACCCTGAAATGTGTCCCTCTTCAGTACAGGAAAGACTGTGTTATAACTTAAATTGCCAGGCACACCATCTAAAGGGTACAAAAAGATACAAAACATCCAGGCCATGGGAAAACCTGGGTAGCCACAGCCACTCAAGAGGGAGAGGTTTTTTAGTGCCAGGAAGAAAAAAAAACTGGCAGGAAATGGCAGAAATCGTACACCAAATCCAGTCATTCCTGGAGTGGAACCACAGTTGATGGCCTCCACTCCAAACCAACAGATACAGATACTAATGCCGGAAACCCCCACCCAGTACCAACAATACCACCAGTCCGATGACATTCTTCTTTGCAAATATACAGGGTCTAAAGCCAGCAACAAACAACAAAATACCTTTCATCCGTGGACTGCTTGCAGAGGCAAAGGCAATGTTCGCAGCTTTCACTGAGACCCACATAAAGGATCACTTGGAAAACGAAATATGGATCCCAGGTTACAACCTATACAGATGCGACAGAGTGAACAGGCAAAAGGGGGGGGGGGGGGTTGGCCTGTACATTGCAGAGTCACTTGTGTGCACAGAACTGCTGAATGCCTCAAATGATGTAGTGGAAGTTTTAGCAGTAAAGATCGAGAACCAAAACCTAGTCATTGTGGTAGTCTACAAGCCTCCGGATGCAACATCCCAGCAATTCCAGGAACGGCTGTTAAAAATTGACCACTGTCTGGAAAATCTGCCAGCTCCTGCACCCAACATCTTGCTCCTGGGGGATTTCAACTTAAGGCACCTAAAATGGAGGAATATAGCAAATAATATTGTTGCAGTAATAACACCAGGAGGCAGCTCTGATGAAAACTCACACTCACACGAGCTTTTAAATCTTTGCACAAAATTCAACTTAAACCAGCAAATAATAGAGCCTACTAGACTGGAGAATACACTAGACCTCATCTTCACTAACAATGATGATCTGATATGAAATGTCACCATATCAAAAACAATATACTCAGATCACAACATAATTGAGGTTCAGACATGTATGCGCGGAGCCCCAGACCGACATAATGAGATTAGTCACGAGGGAGCATTCACCAACTTCAACTTTAATAACAAAAACATAAAGTGGGACCAAGTAAACCGAATCCTAACTGATATAAGCTGGGAAGATATACTAAGCAACACAGACCCCAACTTATGCCTAGAACAGATTAACTCGGTGGCGCTCGATGTATGCACAAGGCTTATTCCTCTAAGAAAAAGGAGGAGTAGATGTAAAATAGAAAGGGACAGGCGCTCCCTTTACAGGCAATGGAAAAGAATAACAGAGCGGCTAAAAGAGGTCAATATATCTGAAAGGCATAGGGAGACACTGGTCAGAGAAATAGCAAGCATCGAACTTAAGCTAAAGGAATCTTACAGGAGTCAGGAATCGAGGGAAGAACTAAAAGCCATAAATGAAATCGAAAGAAACCCAAAGTATTTCTTCTCCTATGCCAAATCAAAGTCGAGAACAACGTCCAGTATTGGGCCCCTACTTAAACAAGATGGGTCCTACACAGATAACAGCAAGGAAATGAGTGAGCTACTCAAGTCCCAACATGACTCAGTTTTTAGCAAGCCGCTAACCAGACTGAGAGTCGAAGATCAAAATGAATTTTTTATGAGAGAGCCACAGAATTTGGTTAACACAAGCCTATCTGATGTTATCCTGACGCCAAATGACTTCGAACAGGCGATAAATGACATGCCCATGCACTCTGCCCCAGGGCCAGACTCATGGAACTCCGTGTTCATCAAGAACTGCAAGAAGCCCCTATCACGAGCTTTTACAATCCTATGGAGAGGGAGCATGGACACGGGGGTCGTCCCACAGTTACTAAAAACAACAGACATAGCCCCACTCCACAAAGGGGGCAGTAAAGCAACAGCAAAGAACTACAGACCGATAGCACTCACATCCCATATCATAAAAATCTTTGAAAGGGTCCTAAGAAGCAAGATCACCACCCATCTAGAAACCCATCAATTACACAACCCAGGGCAACATGGGTTTAGAATAGGTCGCTTCTGTCTGTCTCAACTATTGGATCACTACGACAAGGTCCTAGATGCACTAGAAGACAAAAAGAATGCAGATGTAATATATACAGACTTTGTAAAAGCCTTCGACAAGTGTGACCATGGCGTAATAGCGCACAAAATGCGTGCTAAAGGAATAACGGGAAAAGTCGGTCGATGGATCTATAATTTCTTCACTAACAGAACACAGAGAGTAGTAGTCAACAGAGTAAAGTCCGAGGCAGCTACGGTGAAAAGCTCTGTTCCACAAGGAACAGTACTTGCTCCCATCTTGTTCCTCATCCTCATATCTGACATAGACAAGGATGTCAGCCACAGCACCGTGTCTTCCTTTGCAGATGACACCCGAATCTGCATGACAGTGTCTTCCATTGCAGACGCTGCAAGGCTCCAGGCAGACATCAATCAAATCTTTCAGTGGGCTGCAGAAAACAATATGAAGTTTAACGATGAGAAATTTCAATTACTCAGATATGGCAAACACGAGGAAATTAAATTGTCATCAGAGTACAAAACAAATTCTGGCCACAAAATAGAGCGAAACACCAATGTCAAAGACCTGGGAGTGATCATGTCGGAGGATCTCACCTTCAAGGACCATAACATTGTATCAATCGCATCTGCTAGAAAAATGACAGGATGGATAATGAGAACCTTCAAAACTAGGTATGCCAAGCCAATGATGACACTCTTCAGGTCACTTGTTCTATCTAGGCTGGAATATTGCTGCACACTAACAGCACCTTTCAAGGCAGGTGAAATTGCTGACCTAGAAAATGTACAGAGAACCTTCACGGCGCGCATAACGGAGATAAAACACCTCAATTACCGGGAGCGCTTGAGGTTCCTGAACCTGTATTCCCTGGAATGCAGGCGGGAGAGATACATGATTATATACACCTGGAAAATCCTAGAGGGACTAGTACCGAACTTGCACACGAAAATCACTCACTATGAAAGCAAAAAACTTGGCAGACGATGCAACATCCCCCCAATGAAAAGCAGGGGTGTCACTAGCACGTTAAGAGACCATACAATAAGTGTCAGGGGCCCGAGACTGTTCAACTGCCTCCCAGCATACATAAGGGGGATTACCAACAGACCCCTGGCAGTCTTCAAGATGGCACTGGACAAGCACCTAAAATCGGTTCCTGACCAGCCGGGCTGTGGCTCGTACGTTGGTTTGCGTGCATCCAACAGTAACAGCCTGGTTGATCAGGCTCTGATCCACGAGGATGCCTGGTCACAGACCGGGCCGCGGGGGCGTTGACCTACGGAACTCTCTCCAGGTAAACTCCAATCTGGTGGAAGAAAGCTGGTAGGCCCACATATGAAAGAATGGGTCTGCGTGGTCAGTATGGTCAGTATAAAAAAAAATCCTGAAGCACGCTGTGCAAAATGCGAAAAATAAAACTCCGACCATGTTTTTGGTTTATAGCAGCGACTTTGCAGTGCATTTTCATATGGTATTACTGGTTGTATTTTCATTTTCGTGGTCTCATTTGACAGAATGGAAGATATATTACAGAAATAGAGATGATTTTGATTGGTTTCAGAATGAAAAGCACCTTGAAATTGAGCTCAAAATAGCGGAAATGTTTGATTTTTGCCGATGTTCAAGAGTAAACAAATCACGCCATGCACCTAATACATGTCAACAGGCGAGTCTAATATTCTTTCACAAGTGTGCTGATATTATTTAAACCATTTTTACAATAATGCAGTAGTCTGCATAACAGTAAATCTTCTATTTTTTGTGAGAATAAAGATTCAAAATGGAAAGCAAGGGTAATATAAGAGGGGCCTGAAGACATGACTAATGTACAGAGAAAATGTTATTTTAATGCCAGGAATGTCTGTCTTGTTTATTCTGGACCCTGTTTTAAAATTGGCAACTTGTGAAATTTGTGTGAAACTGGCCAAATTGCCAATTTCTGACCACTTTATTGGGTAGTTAAAATCAGTAAATGAGCAGTTTCTTATACTCAATCGATAGAACAAATGGAGTTCTAGCGAAATAGCTATGGTTTTAGTTGACTGGCACATTGGAATTGGCCGAAAATAGGGCTCAAAGTGGGCGAAATCGCCGATGCGTAAACATTGCTGAGACCACTAACTTCATGAGAACATAATTCTGTAAGTTTTTCATCAAATTTCATAATTTTGGTATTATTATGATCGAGAAAAGATTCTCTATCATTTCACGTGAAATTTTTTTTTTTTCTTTTGAATATTTTTCAACCCCCAGTAGGAGTTCAGGATCGAGGCTCTTGACCTTCGAAGGGTTAATAACAAATACAATTCTTGTACATATTGGTGGAAATGAAATCTATATATCCGTAAGCCATATGACCCTTGTGGGTTTAACGCTTAGGCATGATTATAATAATTATAATATATATCCCTACGGATATTAAATGCTTGGAAAGAAGAGACAGATGTGTGTTTAAATTCAGGTGTATTTTGAAGGAAAAATGGGACATAAGAAATGGGTGATAATGTGTATATACATTTAGAACTGAAAGAAGTGTAGAGACATGCTAGTGAATATTTATGGATGTACTAATGAATATTTAATGAATTTTTAGCCACGTAAGAGAATAACTGTTTTTGGAGACATAAATAAAATAAAAAACACTGTTGTGGAAGGTGTAGCAGAAAAGTTTTAATGCCTGGTGTAAATGACAACAGGGAACCTCTTATTTAATTATGTTTACAAAAAGTTTTGGCAATAGGAAATACATGTTTAAAAATAAAATGAAAAATAAGAAGTGACTCTCTATCCATTAATGACTTACTTAATGATTAGTTTTAGTGGAATGCATTTCAGATATATAACAAAGATTTGAGTACAAGAGTATTTGGTTTAAATGTACTTGAATGTAACTAAAGTAATATATACCTGTCTACATACCAGGACTAATTATTTGTGCTAAATATTAAAAATTCACTAAAGAGTTTAGGATAAATGTAGTGCTTATGAAGGAAATACTCACTTTGCATCTCACCAGTCTCCTGAGGCATTCCAGCACATAGTCTATAATAAATTGTTCCTCTATTGTAGTAAGCAACTGCCAGTGTAGGGTCCAGCTTTATGGCCTCAGTATAGTCTGTGACAGCCTCATCAAAGTACACTTGCATGTACCTGCACTGGCCTCTGTCATTGTAGACCAATGCTATTTGCTCCTTCCTATAAAGAGATTAATTGAATTTAATATCATTAACTGTTAGATACTGTAATACAAAACTTCAATGAAAATTTCAAATGTACAATACAACCATATGAGAAGTTAACACACAATATATGTATGTATATTAAATAATAACACCACTACTGTAAAACCAATATGGTAATAATAAATAAATATATAAAAGCTGGTGTGAAACAGTGTCAAATCAACATAGAAAACCTGGCCTACAGTAAGCTTATACAGCAAAGTCTTGATTAGTGTGAAATTCGATTGAGTGACAGTGGAAGTGTTTCCTTCTTTGTTGGTTCACCCTATCTCAGTGGGAGATAGCCAGGGTTAAAAAAAGTTTAAGTTACCCAATTCCCATCTTGGTGGCATCTGTCATAAGATTACAGAGGCACATCATAATAAGTCCAGAGACTTGACCCCAATATTTTCTTAGAAAAACAAGCTACAGTAGTAATGAACAATTACAAAATTTATCATCAGTAATGTTATAAAGTAGTACCTCGGTACTCGAACAACTCCCAACTTGAACAATTCGGTATTCAAATACTTTGTTCGGTAAAAAAAATCACTTGGTAGTCGACCACTTGCTCAGCAATCGACCAAACAAATACATGTACTACCTTTTTTTGTGTGTGTGTGTTTCTTTAAATTATTTGTATAAATAAGTCACCATAGGGCCTAAGAAGATTAGTGATAACAGCCAACCAAAAACAAAATTGCTTAGAATCATAGCAGAAATGAAAAAAGAACTCATAGCGAAAAATGAAAGCGGTGCCCAGGTGTCTGATGTTGGTACTGAGTTTCGTATGGAGAAATTTATGATACTAAAAAATAAAGAGACCATTAAAAAGGCTGATGTTGCAAAAGGAGTGAAAGCACTTACAAAACAAAGACCTTCCTCACCATCTTCACATGCACCATCAACTCTCCAGTTATGGGTAAAGTGAGAATAAATTTGCATTTAAGTCATCTATTCATTGTTTAGTTTTTTCTTTTATAGATTTGTGCATGCTAGGCTTGTAAACTTCATGTTAAAATGCTTTTGTAAGAGTATTTTTGGGGGGTCTGAAATGGATTAATCTAATTTACATTATTCCGTATTAGAAAAATTCATTCGCTACGCAAACAGATTGACAGTCAAATGGCCTTCTGGAATGAATTAAGCTCGAGTACTGAGGTACTACTGTACTATTAATGAATACAGTCACAAAACATTTTGCATATTTAGTAATTACAGACACACATGGAATGGGCATAAGTGTTATGTTGATCAAACAAGTTACAATAACTATGATCTATTTAGAATGCCAGTGATCTCACTGATGTTACCAAGTCACCAATCAGTCAGAAGAAACTCTCTGCATTTTCCTACTGCCAAAGTTCTCCCATATATAAATTTTGAAAATTATCAGCAAGCACTAGCCTAACATAAAATAAACCTAGATTATGTTGCTAGATAACTCATGGTTGTATCTTAACAAGTCACTGAACCTGCCATCTAGATAACACACTGACATGGGCGAGTTGAAAACTCTGGTTTTTACACTAATCAAAGCGCAAGTATTTTTCTTTAGTATCATTATATACAAAAACATGTGCTGAACCCATATGGGTCAAGCAGTGGGCAATTTTAGAGTTTCTAGTCATATGCCATAAAATATTTAATTGTTAATGGAATTTAAAGCCTGTCAGCTACACTTAGAGTCATTAATTAAGGCTGCACTGTAACTGCTTCACCACCAGACAAGCATAGTACATGTACTTTAATCGCTAAAATGGGGATTAAAGTAAACTCTCAGCAAATATACACTAAGATATACACCTCTTGGTGTATATATCTTATGCCATAAAATAGAGATTTGTTAAATAAACTAAGTATAAATGGTGAGCAGATGGAGTCACAACTGATGTAAATTACTCGGTCAATAATCTGTAGGATTATCACACTAAAATACTCTATCTTAATCTGTCGCACATACCTGCCGTTCTAGTCAACTTATTACAATGTGTAATAAGACCACTTTATTTAAAAAGAAGACACATTAGTTACAATACATATTTACCACAAATGTTTACATGTATGCAGTTGAAGATTATTTTATTATTATTATTATTATTATTATTATTATTATTATTATTATTATTATAATCAAAACTAAGTGTTAAACTCATAAGGATCATACAGGCCTGCACTTATTAACCCAGAAGATATGTTTCCTAATACATGTCAACCCCTGTTCACCTAGCAGTAAGTAGGTACACCAGTATTTTATTATTATGGGTGGGGGACTGCTAAACCCCTAGGGGTCAAACTCAAACAATGCCTGAGAGAATGGGAGGCAATCAAGTTCAGTCCAAAGAGGAGAACAGGTCAATTCCTTAGATCAAGAACCCCTCATTAGCATCAAGAAATCTTCCTTGCGGGGAAAGTGACTAGTGCGAGTAATCCTGGTGAAGATGATTAAAGGACCCAAATAGAAATAAGCCAAACATAGGTTATCCTGCATTACTAACCCTCTGTATTAATAATCTGAATAAAATATGTCTTCTTCAACCTTGGATAACCCATAAGTCTGGTATTTTCATCTGGCTCCTTAACTCTCCAGTCTGGTGTTTTATTTATTACATTAGGTGTTCTGTAGCTTAGTTAGTAGCACACTCAGCTTACGCACTGAGGTTTGTGGTTTGATCCCCGGTAAGGTGGAAACATTTGGGTGTGTTTCCTTAAGATATCTACTGTCCCTGTTCAGCTAGCAGTAAACAGGTACCTGGGTGTAAGCCAACTGGTGTGGGTCGCATCCTGGAGACAAAATTAACCTAATTTGCCCAAAATGCTCTGCATAACCAGGGGCTTTCTATATAGTGTCACTGATGTCAGCTATGCTCTGTGTAAGTTGTGTCATGTACTTGTATAAATAAAGATGATTATCATCATTAATGGAAAAAAGCTAAACCCATAAGGATCATACAGAGCATAGGATAACTGGAGGCAATCAGGTTCGATCCAAGGAAGGAGAAAACAGGTCAAATTTCTTGCATCTAGATTATTATTATTATAATCAAGGGGGAAGCGCTAAACCCGGAGGATTATACAGCGCCTGCTGCTTTCCCGGACACACACATCTCTCCTCACTTCTATTACAAGTGTCTTACCTCAGTGGTAGTGTGTTGGGGTCGAGGCCACTGGACTCCATCAGCCTCAAGACTTCAGAGAATAAATCTTCAGCCTCTTTAAATCGTCCTGATTTGTGCAACTTCTGGGCATTTTGTTTAATGTCACTTAGTGTTTGCTCCATGTTGTTGTTGTTGTTATGAGGTTGTTAAGGGCCACTATGGGGCCTAGTGTGTGGACAGAGACAGTGCCAGACACTGGGGCCAAGTGTGTGGACAGAGACAGTGCCAGACACTGGGGCCTAGTGTGTGGACAGAGACAGTGCCAGACACTGGGGCCTAGTGTGTGGACAGAGACAGTGCCAGACACTGGGGCCTAGTGTGTGGACAGAGACAGTGCCAGACACTGGGGCCTAGTGTGTGGACAGAGACAGTGCCAGACACTGGGGCCTAGTGTGTGAACAGAGACAGTGCCAGACACTGGGGCCTAGTGTGTGGACAGAGACAGTGCCAGACACTGGGGTCTAGTGTGGACAGAGACAGTGCCAGACACTGGGGCCAAGTGTGTGGACAGAGACAGTGCCAGACACTGGAGCATTATACGTATCTTCATGCAAACTCTACAGGATATGACAAAACACTTCTTTGTTAATGACTGGGGCATTATACGTATCTTCATGCAAACCCTACAGGATATGACAAAACACTTCTTTGTTAATGATAAGATATGTGAAGTGTCGAGATCCAGCAAAATAAGCAGACTCTTGGATGTCACTACTGCCCGGCTCCGGCTGGGTTACAAGTATCTATGGCAGTATCACCACCACCAGATGTAGACCAAACGAAATGTAAACTTTGCCAGATAGACTATTGTCACACCTTGCGTCATTATGTACTGGAGTGTGATAAAATTAATGAATTTAGAAACAACTCGCTCAGAAATGTTCAAGAAATGGCAAAGTACTTTATCCACAGTGGTATATTGCAGACCATTCTGGAGAAATATCCTGACTTTGTTAGCTGTAAATAAAGCATTACCACATGTGTGCATGTGTGTGTGTGTGTACTCACCTAGTTGAGGTTGCGGGGGTCGAGTCCGAGCTCCTGTGTACTCACCTATTTGTACTCACCTATTTGTCGTTGCAGGGGTCGATTCATAGCTCCTGGCCCCGCCTCTTCGCTGATTGCTACTAGGTCCTCTCTCTCCCTGCCCCATGAGCTTTATCATACCTCGCCTTAAAACTATGTATGGTTCCCGCCTCGACTTACCTGGAGAGAGTTTACCTGGAGAGAGTTTCGGGGGTCAACGCCCCCGCGGCCCGGTCTGTGACCAGGCCTCCTGGTGGATCAGCGCCTGATCAACCAGGCTGTTGCTGCTGGCTGCACGCAAACCAACGTACGAGCCACAGCCCGGCTGATCAGGAACTGACTTTAGTTGCTTGTCCAGTGCCAGCTTGAAGACTGCCAGGGGTCTGTTGGTAATCCCCCTTATGTGTGCTGGGAGGCAGTTGAACAGTCTCGGGCCCCTGACACTTATTGTATGGTCTCTTAACGTGCTAGTGACACCCCTGCTTTTCATTGGGGGGATGGTGCATCGTCTGCCAAGTCTTTTGCTTTCGTAGTGAGTGATTTTCGTGTGCAAGTTTGGTACTAGTCCCTCTAGGATTTTCCAGGTGTATATAATCATGTATCTCTCCCTCCTGCGTTCCAGGGAATACAGGTTTAGAAACCTCAAGCGCTCCCAGTAATTGAGGTGTTTTATCTCCGTTATGCGCGCCGTGAAAGTTCTCTGTACATTTTCTAGGTCGGCAATTTCACCTGCCTTGAAAGGTGCTGTTAGAGTGCAGCAATATTCCAGCCTAGATAGAACAAGTGACCTGAAGAGTGTCATCATGGGCTTGGCCTCCCTAGTTTTGAAGGTTCTCATTATCCATCCTGTCATTTTTCTAGCAGATGCGATTGATACAATGTTATGGTCCTTGAAGGTGAGATCCTCCGACATAATCACTCCTAGGTCTTTGACGTTGGTGTTTCGCTCTATTTTGTGGCCAGAATTTGTTTTGTACTCTGATGAAGATTTAATTTCCTCATGTTTACCATATCTGAGTAATTGAAATTTCTCATCGTTGAACTTCATATTGTTTTCTGCAGCCCACTGAAAGATTTGGTTGATGTCCGCCTGGAGCCTTTCAGTGTCTGCAATGGAAGACACTGTCATGCAGATTCGGGTGTCATCTGCAAAGGAAGACACGGTGCTGTGGCTGACATCCTTGTCTATGTCGGATATGAGGATGAGGAACAAGATGGGAGCTAGTACTGTGCCTTGTGGGACAGAGCTTTTCACCGTAGCTGCCTCGGACTTTACTCTGTTGACGACTACTCTCTGTGTTCTGTTAGTGAGGAAATTATAGATCCATCGACCGACTTTTCCTGTTATTCCTTTAGCGCGCATTTTGTGCGCTATTACGCCATGGTCACACTTGTCGAAGGCTTTTGCAAAGTCTGTATATATTACATCTGCATTCTTTTTGTCTTCTAGTGCATTTAGGACCTTGTCGTAGTGATCCAGTAGTTGAGACAGACAGGAGCGACCTGTTCTAAACCCATGTTGCCCTGGGTTGTGTAACTGATGGGTTTCTAGATGGGTGGTGATCTTGCTTCTTAGGACCCTTTCAAAGATTTTTATGATATGGGATGTTAGTGCTATTGGTCTGTAGTTCTTTGCTGTTGCTTTACTGCCCCCTTTGTGGAGTGGGGCTATGTCTGTTGTTTTTAGTAACTGAGGGACGACCCCCGTGTCCATGCTCCCTCTCCATAGGATGGAAAAGGCTCGTGATAGGGGCTTCTTGCAGTTCTTGATGAACACAGAGTTCCATGAGTCTGGCCCTGGGGCAGAGTGCATGGGCATGTCATTTATCGCCTGTTCGAAGTCATTTGGCGTCAGGATAACATCGGATAGGCTTGTGTTAGTCAAATTTTGTGGCTCTCTCATAAAAAATTCATTTTGGTCTTCGACTCTCAGTCTGGTTAGCGGCTTGCTAAAAACTGAGTCATATTGGGACTTGAGTAGCTCACTCATTTCCTTGCTGTCATCTGTGTAGGACCCATCTTGTTTAAGTAGGGGCCCAATACTGGACGTTGTTCTCGATTTTGATTTGGCATAGGAGAAGAAATACTTTGGGTTTCTTTCGATTTCATTTATGGCTTTTAGTTCTTCCCGCGATTCCTGACTCCTAAAGGATTCTTTTAGCTTAAGTTCGATGCTTGCTATTTCTCTGACCAGTGTCTCCCTGCGCATTTCAGATATATTGACCTCTTTTAGCCGCTCTGTTATTCTTTTCCGTCGCCTGTAAAGGGAGCGCCTGTCTCTTTCTATTTTACATCTACTCCTCCTTTTTCTTAGAGGAATAAGCCTTGTGCATACATCGAGTGCCACCGAGTTAATCTGTTCTAGGCATAAGTTTGGGTCTGTGTTGCTTAGTATATCTTCCCAGCTTATATCGGTTAGGACTTGGTTTACTTGGTCACTTTCTAGGCTATTCCACTTCCTGACTACTCTATGACTGAAGAAATACTTCCTAACATCCCTTTGATTCATCTGAGTCTTCAACTTCCAATTGTGACCTCTTGTGTCTGTGTCCCATCTCTGGAACATCCCGTTTTTGTCCACCTTGTCTATTCCACGCAGTATTTTATATGTCGTTATCATGTCTCCCCTGACCCTCCTGTCCTCCAGTGTCGTCAGGCCGATTTCCATCAACCTTTCTTCGTAGGACAATCCCCGTGTGTGTGTGTGTGTGTGCGTGTGTGTACTCACCTATTTGTACTCACCTATTTGTGGTTGCAGGGGTCGAGTCACAGCTCCTGGCCCCGCCTCTTCGCTGATTGCTACTAGGTCCTCTCTCTCCCTGCCCTATGAGCTCTATCATACCTCGCCTTAAAACTATGTATGGTTCCTGCCTCCACCACATAACTTTCTAGGCTATTCCACGGCCTGACTACTCTATGACTGAAGAAATACTTCCTAACATCCCTTTGATTCATCTGAGTCTTCAACTTCCAATTGTGACCTCTTGTATGGAAAATTTTCTAGGGTGCTTACCTGTATGTACCTCAACATTATATACATACCAGTAATCTCATTGGGAGACAACCATATTGTTTACCGTAGTCACCCCGTGTAGACATGTGAGAAAACTTAACCACCCCTGGTCGCGGCAAGTGGTTCCTTCGACCTCACAATCTTATCCATATCTATCCGAGACCAGTATGGATTGGATAACACCCACAAGTACGGTGCTACTAATTAATTGTGGACTGTATAGATTATATTAGTTTAGCTGAATGAAGGGGGGGGGGGGGGTAGGATACGCCTGGATACATCCATCAAGGAAAAACATTTGTACATAATCCCACCACTTACCAGATGTTCTCTGGTGGTCACTTGATGTAGCTGGATCACCCATAACCTATCCAATCACAACATACCTAACTGGCCAGCATCAGTCTGTTATAACTAGAAGGGTTACTTAACTGTGGGTGATTGATACTCCTTATTTCCTCCATTCACCATCTCATTTCGATGTCCTGCTACCCGACACGGTTCTCATTCCAGCAGGACGAGGTATCCGTTGGGTTGTCTCGCTTTAGAAGTCGTGACTCAATGAATTTCACTTTCCTCGCCTCGGGAACAACGAGGTCTAATGTGTTCACTCGGAGCAAGGCGACTTATTTCACTTCACGCATTATCTTAACTTAGCGTTATTAGCATTAATTACATTACAATTCACAAGACGATTTAATGTCTCATAATTATTATACACATTAGAGATCACTCCATTAAGATCTGAGACCGATGAGTGATGATTAAACCAAGGGTAATTTTCCCCAGGACACAGTCCATAGTGATGCGCCAGTCACCCGGTCCTACCCTTATTCACTCATTTTACCACTTTATTACGGTGGTCCTGTAAATCACGTTCCCTCACTCTCCACCAGAAACAGTTACGACACTTCCTATTATGAAATGAGGCCTATATTAATCCTTAGGCCGCCGTGAATGCCAATTTCGTGGTTCCATGCTTTCCCAGCCTCCTCACCACATTCAAAACACTCCCGCCTGTCAAGGCCTGCGTCCACCTATCCCCCCCGCACATCCGCGCATGCGCAAAGGGAACTCTTGGTTCTACTCTATTTTCAAATACATTTTTGACCCATATAGACACATTAAACACCTATTAGGCACTATAGTTTCGGAAAATTAAAATATTTTCCACATCTTGTGTCTGTGTCCCATCTCTGGAACATCCCGTCTTTGTCCACCTCGTCTATTCCGTGCAGTATTTTATATGTCGTTATCATGTCTCCCCTGACCCTCCTGGCCTCCAGTGTCGTCAGGCCGATTTCCCTCAACCTTTCTTCATAGGACAATCCCGGTAGCTCTGGGACTAGTCTTGTTGCAAACCTTTGCACTTTCTCTAATTTCTTGACGTGCTTGACTAGGTGTGGATTCCAAACTGGTGCTGCATACTCCAGTATGGGCCTGACGTAGATGGTATACAGAGTCTTAAACGAATCCTTACTGAGGTATCGGAACGCTATCCGTAGGTTTGCCAGGCGCCCGTATGCTGCAGCAGTTATCTGATTGATGTGCGCCTCAGGAGATATGCTCGGTGTTATACTCACCCCCAGATCTTTTTCCTTGAGTGAGGTTTGCAGTCTTTGGCCATCTAAACTATATTGTGTCTGCGGTCTTCTTTGCCCTTCCCCAATCTTCATAACTTTGCATTTGGCAGGGTTAAATTCAAGGAGCCAGTTGCTGGACCAGGCTTGTAGCCTGTCCAGGTCTCTTTGTAGTCCTGCCTGATCCTCGTCTGATTTGATTCTTCTCATTAACTTCACATCATCTGCAAACAAGGACACTTCTGAGTCTATCCCTTCCGTTATGTCGTTCACGTATACCAAGAACAGCACAGGTCCTAGGACTGACCCCTGTGGAACCCCGCTTGTCACAGGCGCCCACTCTGACACCTTGTCGCGTACCATGACTCGTTGTTGCCTCCCTGTCAGATATTCTCTGATCCATTGCAGTGCCTTTCCTGTTATGTGTGCCTGGTCCTCTAGCTTTTGCAGTAACCTCTTGTGAGGAACTGTGTCGAAGGCCTTCTTGCAGTCCAAAAATACGCAGTCGATCCACCCCTCTCTCTCTTGTCTTACTTCTGTCACCTTGTCATAAAACTCTAGTAGGTTTGTGACACAGGATTTTCCTTCCCTGAAACCGTGCTGGTTGTCAATTATACACTTGTTTCTTTCCAGGTGCCCCACCACTCTCCTCCTGATGATCTTCTCCATGACCTTGCATACTATACACGTTAGTGATACAGGTCTGTAGTTTAGTGCCTCATGTCTGTCTCCCTTTTTAAAAATTGGGACTACATTTGCCATTTTCCATACCTCAGGGAGTTGCCCAGTTTCAAGTGATGTGTTGAAGATCTTTGTTAATGGCTCACACAATATCTCTGCTCCTTCTTTAAGGACCCATGGAGAGATGTTGTCTGGTCCCACCGCCTTTGAGGTGTCAAGTTAGCATTGCAGCTTCTTCACCTCCTCCTTGGTTATATGTACCTCATCCAGCACTTGCAGGTGTGCCCCCCTGTTCTGATTTCCTGGAGTCCTACTGGGTTCCACTGTAAATACCTCTTTAAATCTTGTGTTGAGCTCCTGACATACCTCTTGGTCATTTCTTGTGAATTCCCCATCACCCTTCCTCAGTCTGATTACCTGGTCCTTGACTGTTGTTTTCCTCCTGATGTGGCTGTACAACAGCTTCGGGTCAGTCTTTACTTTTGATGCTATGTCATTTTCATATTGTCTCTGAGCCTCCCTTCTTATCTGTGCATATTCGTTTCTGGCTCTTCGGCTGATTTCTTTATTTTCCTGAGTTCTCTGTCTTCTGTACCTTTTCCATTCTCTAGTACACCTAGTTTTTGCCTCCCTACACCTTTGGGTGAACCAAGGACTCGTTCTGTTCTTCCCATTATTTCTGTTTCCCTTGGGAACAAACCTCTCCTCTGCCTCCTTGCATTTTGTTGCTACATAGTCCATCATTTCTTGTACTGGTTTTCCTGTCAGTTCCCTCTCCCACTGAATGTCTTGAAGGAAGTTCCTCATGCCTGAGTAATTTCCCCTTTTGTAGTTTGGTTTTTCCCAGCCTATTCCTGCTACTCTCTCCACTTGGAGCTCAATTATGTAGTCGAAGCACAGAACCACATGATCACTAGCTCCCAGAGGCCTTTCATACATGATACCCTCGATGTCCGAACTACTCATGGTGAATACAAGGTCCAGTCTTGCTGGTTCATCCTCTCCTCTCTCTCTGGTAGTGTCTTTAACATGTTGATGCATGAGGTTTTCCAGTACCACATCCATCATCTTAGCTCTCCATGTTTCGGGACCCCCATGGGGCTCCAGGTTTTCCCAGTCAATCTCCTTGTGATTGAAATCACCCATAACTAGTAACTTTGCTCCTCCCATGTGTGCTCTCCTGGCCACCTCGGCTAGTGTGTCGATCATTGCTCTGTTGCTCTCATCATATTCTTCTCTTGGCCTCCTGCAGTTCTGTGGTGGGTTGTACATTACTGCAATTATCACCTTATGTCCCTCAGACTGGATTGTTCCTACTAAGTAGTCCCTTTCGCCCATGCCATCCATTCCTTCCATTTTCTCAAAATCCCACTGGTTTTTAATGAGCAGTGCAACTCCTCCTCCCCCTCTCCTCCCTCTGTCTTTCCTGAGGATTTGGTATCCGGATGGAAAGATTGAATCTGTTATTATTCTGGTGAGTTTTGTTTCTGTGAGTGCTATTATGTCTGGGGATGTCTCTTTGATTCTTTTGTGCCACTCCTCATACTTGTTTGTTATTCCATCTGCATTTGTATACCACACCTTCAACTTTTTTTCTAAGACTGTGGTCTGGGAGGTATATTGGGGTTGGGGAAGTGGGAGACCTGGTAAGGAACTATGGGTTGTTGCTGTAGGGGTGGAGTTTGTAATGTAGTGGGTGGGGGCATTGGATGTGGCATGGGTGTTTTGATTTAGAGTGTTTGGTTGCACTGGGGTTGACCTGGTTGGGAGGTTTCTATAGGAAGTTGTGAGGGAGGCTGTATTTGATCTTCTTCCTGGGTCTGGGATCTCCTGTCTGTCTTCTCCATCCCCTCTCTTTCCTCCTTTCGCCTTTGTAACATCTCTCTCAGTTTCTGCCTTTCTTCTTGTGATCTGTCGCGGTCGAGATACACCTTCCTGTATGCCGGCATGTCCCTTAATCGTGCTTTCTCCTGCAGGATCCTGGTCCGAGTCACTTCTGCCTTGAAGGTCACTTTCACTGGCCGGGTTCTTTTTTTTACAAACCCCCCTATTCTCCGAAAATTTTCCAGCTGGGTCATGTCGTCTTCTCCTATTGCTTTCATGATGCTTTCAATTGTTTTTTTTCCCCTTGTTTTCTTGCTTCATATGTTTCCCCTTCAGCTTCCTGGAGCCCATACACGAAGACTGACCTCACCCTTTCATTCTCCCACTGCTTATCCCTGTGTATCCCCTCATTTAATTTGGTTTCCTGCACTGCAGCTTTCCTTTCTTCAGTTTCACTGGCTAATGTACTTGGGCTCAGTGGCCTGTCATTTTCCCTTCTCGGCTTTCCTTGGGCTCTGTTGTTGTCTGTTAGGGCCTCCACATAAAGCTTAGCTCTTTCATTTACTACAGTCTCCTCTGATAGAGCCTCCCCATGCAGTTGTGCCCCTTCTTTCCCTACAGTCCCCTTATTTGTGGCTAAGGTAGCAGTCTCTGTTGTCAATCCCAGAATGTTCTTTAGTTCTTTAGGCTGTTTCAGATTTTTCAGTTCCTCTTCTAAACTCTGTATCCTAGCCTCTGCTGCTTTGACATGCACCTCCCACTTCCTGCTTTCCATATCTATCCTCTCTTCCATTCTCATGCTAAGTTCTTCTAGTTTCTTTTCCCATTCATGATCCCTTTTTATGAGCTCTGCTGCCCAATCTTCCTTTGCAGCTTCCTCCTCCTGTCCCTTGGTTTTTCTTGTTGCTCTCTGACAACCCATTTTTGTTTTATCCTGATTGCCTCAGAGTGGGAAACCTATGTAGTTCTGTATGTTAGGTTAGTAGTGTGTATGTCAGAGTGTGGGTGGGGGGAGGTAGTGGAGGAACTGTGGCTATGTGGGAGAGGAGTGGGGAGGGATCGTGAGGGTCTGGGTTAACGGGGGAGGGGAAGGTGAACGAGGGAGGGGAGGGATCAGGGGAAGAAGTGAGTCGGTGGTGAGGGGGGGGGGGAGTGTATGTGTGAGTCTGGATATGTGTGTGTGTGTGTGTGTGTGTGTGTGTGTGTGTAATCTTGTGTGGAATTATGTGTGGGTTTATTATGTACTGAAAGGTAGGTGGCTTGTGGGTTGTAGTGTAGTCTCAGTGGTCCTTTCTGCCCACAACTTCTTGTGACCTGACCCCCAACCTCCTGGGGCTTGACCGGCACGTACTTACAGTGTGTGTGTGTGTGGGGGGGGGAGGTATGCGGGGAGATACTGTTAATACATACAGTAATTCTGGGTTATAAAAAGCGATAATTGCTACTAGGGTCTAAAGCTTCAATAAGTGTCTGCCCTTGTGTGTGTGTGTGAGGGAGGGATGGTTAGGGGGGGGGGTAGATCCGTTATACCTCTCTGTTCTGTCTTTCCTAGAAATGCTACACTCTTCGCTTATTGTCCTTTCTGGATTTAAGTATCAATTATTGCTGTTATTATCCTATTCCTTGTTCACGTTTAGAGAGGACTTCCTAAGTATTCTTACTACTAATAACTACTGTAATAGCTTGCAGGAGTGAGTGAGCAGTATCTAACAGTGATGCAAGGCCAAGCCAAGCCACGCATGCGACATGCAAACCACAATATAGGTGATACTTGCGCTGGCAACGGTCGTGCCAAGTTGCCAGATGCTGATGACGTAGTCGTACGTAGCCTAAATCCCTATTTTGGAGATCCTTCATCCGCGATGATTATAACCACATGTACTCATACATCCCTCGTTCCTCACGCGATTTCACTTTTCACTTATGATATTATACACTTCACATTATATACACTTCACTTTATATGTATAATGGCACACAACTTGTCGTGACAAAAAGAATGCAGATGTAATATATACAGACTTTGCAAAAGCCTTCGACAAGTGTGACCATGGCGTAATAGCGCACAAAATGCGTGCTAAAGAAATAACAGGAAAAGTCGGTCGATGGATCTATAATTTCCTCACTAACAGAACACAGAGAGTAGTCGTCAACAGAGTAAAGTCCGAGGCAGCTACGGTGAAAAGCTCTGTTCCACAAGGCACAGTACTAGCTCCCATCTTGTTCCTCATCCTCATATCCGACATAGACAAGGACGTCAGCCACAGCACCGTGTCTTCCTTTGCAGATGACACCCGAATCTGCATGACAGTGTCTTCCATTGCAGACACTGCAAGGCTCCAGGCGGACATCAACCAAATCTTTCAGTGGGCTGCAGAAAACAATATGAAGTTCAACGATGAGAAATTTCAATTACTCAGATATGGTAAACATGAGGAAATTAAATCTTCATCAGAGTACAAAACAAATTCTGGCCACAAAATAGAGCGAAACACCAACGTCAAAGACCTGGGAGTGATTATGTCGGAGGATCTCACCTTCAAGGACCATAACATTGTATCAATCGCATCTGCTAGAAAAATGACAGGATGGATAATGAGAACCTTCAAAACTAGGGAGGCCAAGCCCATGATGACACTCTTCAGGTCACTTGTTCTATCTAGGCTGGAATATTGCTGCACTCTAACAGCACCTTTCAAGGCAGGTGAAATTGCCGACCTAGAAAATGTACAGAGAACTTTCACGGCGCGCATAACGGAGATAAAACACCTCAATTACTGGGAGCGCTTGAGGTTTCTAAACCTGTATTCCCTGGAACGCAGGAGGGAGAGATACATGATTATATACACCTGGAAAATCCTAGAGGGACTAGTACCGAACTTGCACACGAAAATCACTCACTACGAAAGCAAAAGACTTGGCAGACGATGCACCATCCCCCCAATGAAAAGCAGGGGTGTCACTAGCACGTTAAGAGACCATACAATAAGTGTCAGGGGCCCGAGACTTTTCAACTGCCTCCCAGCACACATAAGGGGGATTACCAACAGACCCCTGGCAGTCTTCAAGCTGGCACTGGACAAGCACCTAAAGTCAGTTCCTGATCAGCCGGGCTGTGGCTCGTACGTTGGTTTGCGTGCAGCCAGCAGCAACAGCCTGGTTGATCAGGCGCTGATCCACCAGGAGGCCTGGTCACAGACCGGGCCGCGGGGGCGTTGACCCCCGAAACTCTCTCCAGGTAAACTCCAGGTAAACGTCACTGCTTCAGGCCTACCGCTGCCTAGTAGACCAAAACGTTTGGATAATTTTGGATAATGGATAATTTCAGGCTTTCTCACGACTTTTTCTAACTAATAACTTTAGCTATCACTCGTATTATTGCTCACTGACGATGTCACTACCACTGATTACTGTTAGCAGTCACTGCAGCCTTAAAAACACTAGGATTCTCGGAGCCTTGTGTGCCCACGTCTGCACCCACGGACCCACGCGTTGTGTACTCACCTAGTTGTACTCACCTAGTTGAGGTTGCGGGGGTCGAGTCCGAGCTCCTGGCCCCGCCTCTTCACTGATCGCTACTAGGTCACTCTCCCTGAGCCGTGAGCTTTATCATACCTCTGCTTAAAGCACCTAAAATGGAGGAATATAGCAAATAATATTGTTGCAGTAATAACACCAGGAGGCAGCTCTGATGAAAACTCACACTCACACGAGCTTTTAAATCTCTGCACAAAATTCAATTTAAACCAGCAAATAATAGAGCCTACTAGACTGGAGAATACACTAGACCTCATCTTCACTAACAATGATCTGATAAGAAATGTCACCATATCAAAAACAATATACTCAGATCACAACATAATTGAGGTTCAGACATGTATGCGTGGAGCCCCAGACCGACAAAATGAGACTAGTCACGAGGGAGCATTCACCAAATTCAACTTCAATAACAAAAACATAAAGTGGGACCAAGTAAACCAAGTCCTAACCGATATAAGCTGGGAAGATATACTAAGCAACACAGACCCAAACTTATGCCTAGAACAGATTAACTCGGTGGCACTCGATGTATGCACAAGGCTTATTCCTCTAAGAAAAAGGAGGAGTAGATGTAAAATAGAAAGAGACAGGCGCTCCCTTTACAGGCGACGGAAAAGAATAACAGAGCGGCTAAAAGAGGTCAATATATCTGAAATGCGCAGGGAGACACTGGTCAGAGAAATAGCAAGCATCGAACTTAAGCTAAAAGAATCCTTTAGGAGTCAGGAATCGCGGGAAGAACTAAAAGCCATAAATGAAATCGAAAGAAACCCAAAGTATTTCTTCTCCTATGCCAAATCAAAATCGAGAACAACGTCCAGTATTGGGACCCTACTTAAACAAGATGGGTCCTACACAGATGACAGCAAGGAAATGAGTGAGCTACTCAAGTCCCAATATGACTCAGTTTTTAGCAAGCCGCTAACCAGACTGAGAGTCGAAGATCAAAATGAATTTTTTATGAGAGAGCCATAAAATTTGATTAACACAAGCCTATCCGATGTTATCCTGACGCCAAATGACTTCGAACAGGCGATAAATGACATGCCCATGCACTCTGCCCCAGGGCCAGACTCATGGAACTCTGTGTTCATCAAGAACTGCAAGAAGCCCCTATCACGAGCCTTTTCCATCCTATGGAGAGGGAGCATGGACACGGGGGTCGTCCCTCAGTTACTAAAAACAACAGACATAGCCCCACTCCACAAAGGGGGCAGTAAAGCAACAGCAAAGAACTACAGACCAATAGCACTAACATCCCATATCATAAAAATCTTTGAAAGGGTCCTAAGAAGCAAGATCACCACCCATCTAGAAACCCATCAGTTACACAACCCAGGGCAACATGGGTTTAGAACAGGTCGCTCCTGTCTGTCTCAACTACTGGATCACTACGACAAGGTCCTAAATGCACTAGAAGACAAAAAGAATGCAGATGTAATATATACAGACTTTGCAAAAGCCTTCGACAAGTGTGACCATGGCGTAATAGGGCACAAAATGCGCGCTAAAGGAATAACAGGAAAAGTCGGTCGATGGATCTATAATTTCCTCACTAACAGAACACAGAGAGTAGTCGTCAACAGAGTAAAGTCCGAGGCAGCTACGGTGAAAAGCTCTGTTCCACAAGGCACAGTACTAGCTCCCATCTTGTTCCTCATCCTCATATCCGACATAGACAAGGATGTCAGCCACAGCACCGTGTCTTCCTTTGCAGATGACACCCGAATCTGCATGACAGTGTCTTCCATTGCAGACACTGCAAGGCTCCAGGCGGACATCAACCAAATCTTTCAGTGGGCTGCAGAAAACAATATGAAGTTCAACGATGAGAAATTTCAATTACTCAGATATGGTAAACATGAGGAAATTAAATCTTCATCAGAGTACAAAACAAATTCTGGACACAAAATAGAGCGAAACACCAACGTCAAAGACCTGGGAGTGATTATGTCGGAGGATCTCAACTTCAAGGACCATAACATTGTATCAATCGCATCTGCTAGAAAAATGACAGGATGGATAATGAGAACCTTCAAAACTAGGGAGGCCAAGCCCATGATGACACTCTTCAGGTCACTTGTTCTATCTAGGCTGGAATATTGCTGCACTCTAACAGCACCTTTCAAGGCAGGTGAAATTGCCGACCTAGAAAATGTACAGAGAACTTTCACGGCGCGCATAACGGAGATAAAACACCTCAATTACTGGGAGCGCTTGAGGTTTCTAAACCTGTATTCCCTGGAACGCAGGAGGGAGAGATACATGATTATATACACCTGGAAAATCCTAGAGGGACTAGTACCGAACTTGCACACGAAAATCACTCACTACGAAAGCAAAAGACTTGGCAGACGATGCACCATCCCCCCAATGAAAAGCAGGGGTGTCACTAGCACGTTAAGAGACCATACAATAAGTGTCAGGGGCCCGAGACTGTTCAACTGCCTCCCAGCACACATAAGGGGGATTACCAACAGACCCCTGGCAGTCTTCAAGCTGGCACTGGACAAGCACCTAAAGTCAGTTCCTGATCAGCCGGGCTGTGGCTCGTACGTTGGTTTGCGTGCAGCCAGCAGCAACAGCCTGGTTGATCAGGCGCTGATCCACCAGGAGGCCTGGTCACAGACCGGGCCGCGGGGGCGTTGACCCCCGAAACTCTCTCCAGGTAAACTCCAGGTAAACTCCAGGTATGTATGGATCCTGCCTCCACTACATCGCTTCCCAAACTATTCCACTTACTGACTACTCTGTGGCTGAAGAAATACTTCCTAACATCCCTGTGATTTATCTGTGTCTTCAGCTTCCAACTGTGTCCCCTTGTTACTGTGTCCAATCTCTGGAACATCCTGTCTTTGTCCACCTTGTCAATTCCTCTCAGTATTTTGTATGTCGTTATCATGTCCCCCCTATCTCTCCTGTCCTCCAGTGTCGTCAGGTTGATTTCCCTTAACCTCTCCTCGTAGGACATACCTCTTAGCTCTGGGACTAGTCTTGTTGCAAACCTTTGCACTTTCTCTAGTTTCTTCACGTGCTTGGCTAGGTGTGGGTTCCAAACTGGTGCCGCATACTCCAATATGGGCCTAACATACACGGTGTACAGGGTCCTGAATGATTCCTTATTAAGATGTCGGAATGCTGTTCTGAGGTTTGCTAGGCGCCCATATGCTGCAGCAGTTATTTGGTTGATGTGCGCTTCAGGAGATGTGCCTGGTGTTATACTCACCCCAAGATCTTTTTCCTTGAGTGAGGTTTGTAGTCTCTGACCCCCTAGACTGTACTCTGTCTGCGGCCTTCTTTGCCCTTCCCCAATCTTCATGACTTTGCACTTGGTGGGATTGAACTCCAGGAGCCAATTGCTGGACCAGGTCTGCAGCCTGTCCAGATCCCTTTGTAGTTCTGCCTGGTCTTCGATCGAGTGAATTCTTCTCATCAACTTCACGTCATCTGCAAACAGGGACACCTCAGAGTCTATTCCTTCCGTCATGTCGTCCACTACATCGCTTCCCAAACTATTCCACTTCCTGACTACTCTGTGGCTGAAGAAATACTTCCTAACATCCCTTTGATTCATCTGTGTCTTCAACTTCCAACTGTGTGTGTGTGTGTGTGTTTGTGTGTGTGTTTGTGTGTGCGTGTGTATGTGTATGAGTATGAGTGTATATGAGTGTGTGTGTGTGTGTATGAGTGTACTCACTTATTTGTACTCACCTATTTGTGGTTGCAGGGGTCGAGTCCTAGCTCCTGGCCCCGCCTCTTCACCGGTTGCTACTAGGCCCTCTCTCTCCCCGCTCCATGAGCTTTATCAAACCTCGTCTTAAAACTGTGTATGGTTCCTGCCTCCACTACGTCATTTTCTAGGCTATTCCACTGCCTTACAACTCTATGACTGAAGAAATACTTCCTACTATCTCTCTGACTCATTTGTGTCTTCAACTTCCAATTGTGGCCTCTTGTTTCTGTGTCCCCTCCCTGGAACATCCTGTCTTTGTCCACCTTGTCTATTCCACGCAGTATTTTATATGTCGTTATCATGTCTCCCCTGACCCTCCTGTCCTCCAGTGTGGTCAGGCCGATTTCCCTTAATCTTTCTTCATAGGACATTCCCCTTAGCTCTGGAACTAACCTTGTCGCAAACCTTTGTACTTTCTCTAGTTTCTTGACGTGCTTTATCAAGTGCGGGTTCCAAACAGGTGCTGCATACTCTAGTATGGGCCTGACATACACGGTGTACAGTGTCTTGAATGATTCCTTACTAAGGTATCGGAATGCTGTTCTCAGGTTTGCCAGGCGCCCATATGCTGCAGCAGTTATCTGATTGATGTGTGCTTCCGGAGACATGCTCGGTGTTATACTCACCCCAAGATCTTTCTCCTTGAGTGAGGTTTGCAGTCTTTGGCCACCTAGCCTATACTCTGTCTGTGGTCTTCTGTGCCCCTCCCCCATCTTCATGACTTTGCATTTGGCAGGATTAAATTCGAGAAGCCATTTGCTGGACCAGGTGTCCAGTCTGTCCAGGTCTCTTTGAAGTCCTGCCTGGTCCTCATCAGATTTAATTCTCCTCATTAACTTCACATCATCTGCAAACAGGGACACTTCTGAGTCTAACCCTTCCGTCATGTCGTTCACATATACCAAAAATAGCACTGGTCCTAGGACCGACCCCTGTGGGACCCCGCTCGTCACAGGTGCCCACTGTGATACATCATTACGTACCATGACTCGTTGTTGCCTCCCTGTCAGGTATTCTCTGATCCATTGCAGTGCCCTTCCTGTTATATGCGCCTGATGCATTAGCTTCTGCACTAATCTCTTGTGAGGAACTGTGTCAAAGGCCTTCTTGCAGTCCAAGAAGATGCAATCAACCCACCCCTCTCTCTCTTGTCTTACTTCTGTTATTTTATCATAAAACTCCAGAAGGTTTGTGACACAGGATTTGCCTTCCGTGAATCCGTGCTGGTTGGCATTTATACTCCTGTTCCGTTCCAGGTGCTCCACCACTCTCCTCCTGATAATCTTCTCCATAATTTTGCATACTATACACGTCAATGACACAGGTCTATAGTTTAGTGCCTCTTTTCTGTCTCCTTTTTTAAAAATGGGAACTACATTTGCCGTCTTCCATACCTCAGGTAGTTGCCCAGTTTCCAGGGATGTGTTGAAGATTGTGGTAAGTGGCACGCACAACATATCTGCTCCCTCTCTAAGGACCCACGGGGAGATGTTGTCTGGTCCCATTGCCTTTGAGGTATCGATGTCCCTTAGCAGTTTCTTCACCTCCTCCTCATCTGTATGTATGTCGTCCAACACTTGTTGGTGTATTCCTTGCTGGTGTCCCCATCTGGTCTGTCCCCCCAGAGTCCTTCCTGTCTCTACTGTAAATACTTCCTTAAATCTCGTGTTGAGCTCCTCACATACCTCTTGATCGTTTCTTGTGAGTTCTCCACCTTCTTTCCTCAGCCTTATCACCTGGTCCTTGACTGTTGTCTTCCTCCTAATGTGGCTATACAGCAGTTTCGGGTCAGATTTGACTTTCGATGCTATGTCGTTTTCATACTGTCGCTGGGCCTCCCTCCTTATCTGTGCATACTCGTTTCTGGCTCTTCTACTAATCTCCTTGTTTTCCTGGGTCCTATGCCTCCTGTACCTTTTCCATTCTCTGTTGCACTTAGTTTTTGCCTCCCTACACCTTCGGGTAAACCAAGGACTCGTTTTGGTCTTCCTGTTATTTCCGTTTCCCTTGGGAACAAAACTTTCCTCTGCCTCCTTGCACTTTGTTGCCACATATTCCATCATCTCGTTTACTGATTTTCCTACCATTTCTCTGTCCCACTGAACCTCCTGCAGGAAGTTTCTCATACCTGTGTAGTCCCCCCTTTTATAGTTTGGCCTGTCCCCTTCAGTTCCTGTTACCTTCTCCACTTGTAACTCTACTATATAGTCAAAACTCAGAACCACATGATCGCTAGCTCCAAGGGGCCTCTCATAAGTGATGTCCTCAATGTCTGAACTGCTCAGGGTGAACACAAGATCCAGTCTTGCTGGCTCATCCTCCCCTCTCTCTCTGGTTGTGTCCCTGACATGTTGATGCATGAGGTTTTCAAGTACCACATCCATCATCTTGGCTCTCCATGTTTCGGGACCCCCATGTGGCTCCAGGTTTTCCCAGTCGATCTCCCTGTGGTTGAAATCGCCCATTACCAGTAACTTTGCTCTGCTCGAGTGAGCTCTTCTTGCCACCTCAGCCAGTGTGTCCACCATCACCCTGTTGTTTTCTTCGTACTCCTCTCTTGGCCTCCTGCAGTTCTGTGGTGGGTTATACATCACTCCAATGACTACTTTATGTTCTCCAGACTGAATTGTACCTACAATGTAGTCTCTTTCTCCAATCATGTCCATGCCTTCCATTTCCTCAAATCCCCATCGGTGTTTTATGAGCAGTGCAACCCCTCCTCCCCCTCTACTCCTTCTATCTTTCCTCAGGATCTGATATCCTGTTGGGAAGATTGTGTCTGTTATTGTCTCAGCGAGTTTTGTTTCTGTGACTGCTATGATGTCTGGGGATTTTTCACTGATTCTTTCATTCCACTCCTCATGTTTATTCATTATTCCATCCGCGTTTGTGTACCAAACCTTTAGTTTCTTTTCTATCATTGTGGTCATGCAAGAATATTGGGGTTGGGGGAGCGAGAGCCTTGGTGGGGGCCTATATGGGGCTGTGGTGTAGGTGGGGTTTGTGTTGATGGGGGTGGGGTCAGAATGCCCATAAGGGACAGCTTTTGGGGTGAGGTTTGTGATATGGGGATTGGTGGCAGAGGGAACAGTGAGTGGGTTGTAGTATAGGTTGCTCAGTTGCGTTGGGAATGTCGCGGGTGGAGTCTTTTGGTGGGAGATTCTGTGGGGTGTGTTTGCCCTTCCTCCTGTGTCTGGGTCCTGCTCATTTTCATTGCTTCTCGTTCCTCCTTGCATCTCTGTACCCTCTCTTTCAGTGTAGTCCTTTCTTCTTGTGTTCTGTCGCGGTCGAGGTATACTCTCTGGTACCCCTGTTTGTCCCTCAGTCTTGCTTTCTCTTGCAGAATCCTGGTTCGAACTGATTCTTCCTTGAAAGTTACTCTGACAGGCCGTATCCTTCCACTCGCAAACCACCCAATTCTCTGAAAATTTGTCACCTGGGTCATATTTCCCTCCCCTATTGTTTTCATGATGCCTTCAATCATTTTTTTCTCCTCCTGTTTTATTTCTTCAAAGTTGGCCCCCTTGGCTTCTTGGAGCCCGTACACAAAAACTGACCTCGCCCTTTCCTCCTCCCACTGAGTCTCCATCTGCGTCCTCTGAGGCATTTTATTTCCTTCCATTGACATGTTCTTGCCTTCAGTCCCTGTCATATCTGAAACATCTATTCTCAGTGGACTGTCTTTCCTGACCAGCTGTCCCTTGCTACTGCAGTTGGCTGTTAGAATCTCTGCATATAGCATACCTTCATTGTCTTCGGACCTGTCGTTTGATCTTAGTGTGCTCGTCGTCTTTTCCCTGGCCCCACGTGGGTCTGATAGGGCCTTCATGTACGGCATGTCTCCGTTGTTGCTTACCATCCCCTTGTCTGCGCCTGACTTTGAATTTCCTGATGTCACACCTGAATTGTCATTTGTCTCTCTAATCTGTTTCAGGCTTTGCAGTTTCTCTTCTAAGCACTGTATCCTAGCTTCTGCTGCTAAGACCTGTACTTCCCACTTCCTGCACTCTTCAGCTATCCGCTCCTCCATTTTCTTACCAAGCTCTACTATCTTCCTTCCCCACTCTTCCTCCCTTTTTTGGAGCTCTAGCTCCCAGTCTTTCCTCCCTGGTTCGTCCACCAGATCTCTGGTGGACGTGTGTGTGTGTATGAGTGTGTGTGTGTGTGTGTATGAGTGTGTGTGTGTGTCTGTGTATGAGTTTGTGTATGTGCGTGTGTGTGTGTGTGTGTGTGTGTGTGTGTGTGTGTGTGTGTGTGTGTATGTGTGTGTGTGTGTGTGTGTGTGTGTGTGTGTGTGTGTGTGTGTGTACTCACCTAGTTGTACTCACTTAGTTGAGGTTGCAGGGGTCGAGTCCAAGCTCCTGGCCCCGCCTCTTCATTGGTCGCTACTAGGTCACTCTCCCTGAACCATGAGCTTTATCGTACCTCTGCTTAAAGCTATGTATGGATCCTGACTCCACTACATCGCTTCCCAAACTATTCCACTTCCTGACTACTCTGTGGCTGAAGAAATACTTCCTAACATCCCTTTGATTCATCTGTGCCTTCATCTTCCGTGTCCCCTTGTTACAGTGTCCAGTCTCTGGAACATCCTGAATGCCTTGTGAATGCCCTTGTGTGTGTGTGTGTGTGTTTATGTGTGTGTGTGTATGAATTTGTATATGTGTGTGTGTGTGTGTGTGTGTGTGTGTGTGTGTGTGTGTGTGTGTGTGTGTGTCTCAACAATCAATATTTGCACCAATAACTCACTACAGTTGTGACCGGGTGTGGAAGTGTGAATTGCTCATTACACTATAATTTGTTCATGATTGTAGCCATGTATAAACGTAAGTAACCATTCTTACAGGATTCATTACCTTTGTAACTTGTGAGTTCATTACCTTGTACCTAGTTCAGCCATCACAACTTTGGGAGCCAGTCCCTGGACCCATTACGTACCAGGCCGGTGGCCTGGTGGCTAAAGCTCCCGCTTCACACACGGGGGGCCCGGGTTCGATTCCCGGCGGGTGGAAACATTTCGACACGTTTCCTTACACCTGTTGTCCTGTTCATCTAGCAGCAAATAGGTACCTGGGTGTTAGTCGACTGGTGTGGGTCGCATCCTGGGGGACAAGATTGAGGACCCCAATGGAAATAAGTTAGACAGTCCTCGATGACGCACTGACTTTCTTGGGTTATCCTGGGTGGCTAACCCTCCGGGGTTAAAAATCCGAACGAAATCTTATCTTAACTTGTCATGATTGTGACTAGACCTACCTGGAGTTCATTACCTTTGTAAATTGTGAGTTCATTACCTTTGTAAATTGTGAATTCATTACCTCTGTAACTTGCTCAGCTATCAAAACTTTGGAGTCCAGTCCCTGGACCAATTATGTACCTCTGTAATCTTTTGACTACCGCCCACAGGATGGGTATGGGGTGCATAATAAACATATTAAACTAACATTGCACGTCTACTAGATGAATGACCAATGTTTTAGTGGTAATAAGATACTTAAATGTTTTAGAGATTAATGTAGTTTAATATCTTACAGCTAAGCTATAAATAAGATATTACAAGGGCCCCAGTGGCAATGAGTCACTTCGTTTGACCCCAATGGAAATAAGTTAGACAGTCCTCGATGACGCACTGACTTTCTTGGGTTATCCTGGGTGGCTAACCCTCCGGGGTTAAAAATCCGAACGAAATCTTATCTTATCTTATCTTATCCTAGGTAATTTACACATTATTATAATGACAACCAAGCGCTAAACCCGTAATGGTAATTATTATAATCATGGGGGAGTGCTAAACCCGTAGGATTATACAGCGCCTGTAGGGGGATGGAAGGCATTCAGGGAACTGGAACACAGATCCAATTCCCTAGATCAAGAGCCCTTCATCAGCGTCAAAGAAGCTCCCTTGAGGGGCCGTAAAGGTCATACAGCGCTTCTGTTATTCTGTATGATAATTGTAATCGCCTAAATATGTACTTACCTATTTGTGGTTGCAGGGTCGTCACAGCTCTTGGCCCCGCCTCTTCGCTGGTCGCTACTAGGTCCTCTCTCCCTGCTCCATATTATTATAATAAAAAAGAAGCGCTAAGCCCTGCTCCATAAGCTTATCACATCTTTTCTCAAAGCTATGTATGGATCCTACCTCAACTACATCACTCTCCAGATTATTTCACTTCCTGACAACTCTATGGCTACAGAAATACTTCCTAACATCCCAGTGACTCATTAATCTGAGTCTTAAACTAATAGCTGTGACTCCCTTGTTGCTACATAGCATTGTATGACCCAGGTGGTTCAGCGCTTAGTTTTGATTATAATAATTGTTGCTGTGTCCCATCTCTGAAACATCCTGTCCTTATCATGTCCTCCTTATTCCTCCTGTTCTCCAGTGTTGTCGGGTCGATTTCCCTTAACCTTTCCTCGTAGGACATACCCCTTAACTCCGGGACTAGTCTTGCTGCAAACCTTTGCACTTTCTCTTATTTCTTGACGTGCTTGACGATGTGTGTTCCATACTAGAGCTACATACTCCAATATGGGCCCAGCGCTGTGTAGCCCTTGTGGTTTAGCGCTTCTTTTTGATTATAATAATAATCCAATATGGGCCTGACGTCCGGGGTGTACAGACTGTTGAATGATTTCTTGCTAAGTTGTCGAAACGCTATTCTTAGGTTTGCCAGGAGCCCATATGCAGCAGCAGTTATTTAGCTGATGTGCACCACAGGAGATGTGATAAGATAAAATTTTGTTCAGATTTTTAACCCTGGGGGTTAGCCACCTAGGGTAACCCAGGAAAGGCAGTGCGTCATGGAGGGACTTTTTTTTCCATTGGGGTCCTCAATCTTGTCCCCCAGGATGCGACCCTCACTAGTCGACTAGCACCCAGGTACCTACTTGCTTGCTAGGGGAACAGACAACAGGTGTAAGGAAACACGCCAAATGTTTCCACACTTGCTGGAATCATACCACGGACACTTATTGTGGCTAGCTGGTCTAGTGGCTAACGCGACGGGCTGGAGTTTTGAGACTATGACCGCGGGTTCAATCCCGGCCGGGGTATGGTTTGGTTTCACGGACACAGCGTGTGAAGATTATTATTATTATAATCAAGGGGGAAGCGCTAAACCCGGAGGATTATACAGCGCCTGGGGGGGATGTGGAAGGCATTCAGGCTTAGTTCGGGGAACTGGAGCACAGATCCAATTCCCTAAATCAAGAGCCCCTCACCAACATCAAGGACCCTTCCTTGAGGGGAGCGTGTGAAGAGAGAACTATGCCAACCAGGCCACGGGCCATATTTTGTTCATTAGCTATTATAAAATATTTTAGTATATGAAATGACTTAATATATTTTTTTTGTTGTGATGTAACAATACCCATTGGTGTCCCTTCTTCTTCTTATGACCAGAGCTTTGGTAAGATGGGTAAGGAAGAAGGATGGAAATATTGGAAAAGGGTGGGAGGGGGGAGATTATTATTATTATAATCAAGGGGGAAGCGCTAAACCCAGAGGATAATACAGCGCCTGGGGGGGGGGATGTGTAAGGCATTCAGGCTTAATTCGGGGAACTGGAGCACAAATCCAATTCCCTAAATCAAAGGGGAGGGGGGAGAGAGGTAGGATATAAAAGGTAAGTGGCCCAACCACTTTGGTGTAATTTAAAAAGTGTATGTGAAATGATAAGATATTCTTTAAGGGGTATAATACTAACCCATCAGAGTCACATAGATATAACAGATATATAAGTACATGACTCTGAATTGGTAGTAATTATACAAGTTGCAATTTATTTTTTTTTTTTTTTTTTTTTAAATTTTTAATTTTTTTTTTTTTTTTTTCGATTGCACAACGGATATTTATGCGACAATGAAGGCAATAATTTTCTGGCCAGTTTATAGAATTACGTAACAATGGCTTCTTACAGGTGGTGTCCAGCCATGGTAAATAGCATAATTTTTACATTAGATTGTTATATAAGATGTCTCCCTAATTCAATTCAATTCAAAGTTTATTCTCTATAAGGATTACAATGTTGAATTTACAGAATTTGGTTGTTGTGTGGTTTACATGTAGTTAAATAATGATTACAGAGTGTACCACTAGAACGCCTAGCATGGCTAGGCATTTCGGGCAGACTTAGTTTAATTCTTTATTTTAAAATATTACAAATTATGAGGTAAGTTGGTATTATGGCTAAGTGACTAAATACTAGTTTGTGAATTTAGCAATGTGAATGCTTTTGTTTTGGCACAGTACATAGTTTCAGTATTGGAGTATCATAGGATTCATTATTTTAAGATTGAGATTAATATTTCTGTTTATGGTCAAATGGGTGAGTGAGTGTAAGTGTGAACCACCAGGTGGTATTCGTGTAGTTAGTTGATGGGGTTTATCAGGGAGATAAGATGTTTTCTAATGGTAGTTTTGAAGGTGATGAATGTGTCTGCAGTTCTAGAGTTCTCAGGTAGGGTGTTCCAGATTTTAGGGCCTTTGACATACATTGAATTTTTGTAAAGGTTTAGTCGGACACGGGGAATGTCGTAGAGATGTTTGTGTCTGGTGTTATGCCTGTGGGTTCTGTCACAACTATCAAGAAAGTGTTTTAGGTCAAGGTTGATATTGGAGTTTAAGGTCCTGTAGATGTAGATTGCACAGTAGTAAGTGTGGATGTACTGAACAGGGAGTAAGTTTAGATCTATGAAGAGTGGGGGTGTGTGTTGCCAGGGATGGGATTTAGTGATTATTCTTATTGCAGCTTTTTGTTGGGTTATTATTGGCTTTAGGTGTGTTGCTGCAGTTGATCCCCAAGCACAAATAGCATAGGTGAGGTATGGATAAATAAGTGAGTGGTATAGTGTGAGAAGGGCATTTTGCGGCACGTAGTATCGTATCTTGGAGAGGATCCCAACCGTTTTGGATACTTTTTTGGTTATGTGTTGGATATGGGTGCTGAAATTGGGGGCGATGATTTTCTCAGTATACATAGAAGGGTTCTGGTGTTACCCAATCTTCTTCATCAGGGAGGTTGCTCAATATCATGGGTCGGTGGTAATCATCTTTATGTATAAAACGACGGACCCTCTGTGGGAGAGTCATTCTTTGAGTCCTGTGAGGAGGAGTATTGATGATATTGGTGTCCCGTGGCCTGGTAAACAACGCTTTTGCCACACGCACATTATTATTATTATAATCAAGGGGAAGTGCTAAACCCGGAGGATTGTACAGCGCCTGGGGGGGGATGTGGAAGGCATTCAGGCTTAATTCGGGGAACTGGAGCACAGATCCAATTCCCTAAATCAAGAGCCCCTCACCAACATCAAGGAACCTTCCTTGAGGGGGGCCACACGCACAGTGTCTGTGGTGTGGTTCAATTGTATGCAGTACATACAATAGAAACAAACTAAAAAATGGAAAATAATTGTTCAAAAAATCATTACCTGGAGGGGTTTGGGGGTCAACGCCCCCATGGCCTGGTCTGTGACCAGGCCCTGTGATGGATCAGGACCTGATCAACCAGGCTGTTACTGCTAGCCGCAAGTAAACCAACGTATAAGCAACAGCCCGGCTGGTCAGGTACTGACTTTAGGTGCCTGTTCAGCTCCCTATTGAAGACAGCTGGGGGTCTGTTGTTATTCCCCCTTATGTATGCTGGGAGGCTATTGAACAGTCTTGGGCCCTTGTCACTTACTGTTGTCTCCTAGCATATACACAGGATGTCACAACTCCTGCCAAGTCTTTTGCTTTTGTAGGGAGTGATTTTCATGTGGATTTGGGACTAGTTCCTCTATGATTTTCCAAGTGTATGTTATCATGTATCTTTCTTGCCTGTGTTCCAGGGAGTACAAATCAAGAGACTTCAACCATTCCCTGTAATTTAAGTGCTTTATCATACTTATACATGCTGTGAAAATTCTCTGTACATTCTCAAGGTCTGCAATTTTGCCTGCCTTGAAAGGAGCCGTTAGTGTAAGGCAGTATTTCAGCCTAGAGAGAGCAAGCAATTTGAAGAGAATCATCACAGGCTTGGCATCTCTAGTTCTGAAGGTTCTCATTATCCATTCTATCATTTTCCTAGCAGATATGGTAGATACATTGTGATCTTTGATTATTATTATCATCAAAAAAGAAGCACTAAACCCACTGTGATCTGGAAAGCGAGATCCTCTGACATCATCACTCCTAGGTCCTTCATTAGCTTTCACTCTATTGTATGGTTGGAATTTGTTTTATACTCTGATAGTTTTAATTTCCTCTAGTTTACCGTAGTGGAGTAATTGAAATTTGTCTTCATTGAACTTCATGTCATTTTCTGCGACCTATTTAAAGATTTGGTTGATGTCCAATGGAGATTTGGTGTCTTCAATGAATGACACTGCCATGCAAATTCGGGTGTCATCCATGAAGGACGACACCGTGTTGTGGCTTACATCTCTATATCAGATATTGTTATAATCAGATATTGTAAAGTGCTAAACTGACAAGGGTCATGCAGCGCTGGCGGGCAGAAAATAGCGCTGGTTCTATAAGCAGCTAGTAGTTGGAAAGGGGATCAGAGGTGAGGGAAGAAAAGGGCTGGAAGGGACACTTAAAGGCCATACTATGTCAAAGTTCGTGTAGTAAAGCAGTTGATGACAAGAAGTCAAAAAGTAAGCGCAAATCAAAGTCAGGGCTGTCGGCAAGGAGGGACCATAAAGTAAGAGCAGTAGAGCAGCGGTGACGGATATATTAGACATGAGGATGAGGAATAGGATGGGAGTGAGTAATGTACCTAATGGAACAGCTTTTCACAGTAGCTTCCTTTGACTTTACTTTGTTTAGTATTACTCTTTATGTTCATTTTGTCAAGAAGTAATAGATCCAATTTTCCAACTTTTCCTGTTATTCCATTATCACACATTTTTGTGTGCTATTACACCATGATCACACTCATTGTAGACTTTCACAGAGTCTGTGTATACTACATCTCCATTTACATAAATCAGGTAAAAAATTGTTACAGACGATTAGGACAGAGAGCTAGATGACTATTATTATTAAGGTATTATAATTGGGAGGGAGCACTAAGCCCATAAGGATCATACAGCACAAAAGAAATTTCGATCCAAGGAAGGGGAAGATATATCCACTTCCTTAGACCAGGTGCCCCTTTCAAGGCACTTTCTTTGAGAGGAGTGGGACAACTAAAACACTAAATACATCACACACTACCCTGATTTTACATTAGGTCAGAACTAAGGTATCCCATAGCTAGGAGGGTAGCTCAATCAGCTCACACTCTGAGTGTCTGTGGTTTGGGCCCCAGTATGGATGGAAACACTGGGCCATTTCCTTACATCTGCTGTCCCTGTTACCTGACTGGTGTGGGTTGCAGCCTCAGGGGTGGTAGTATACTTCGGATAGGGCCAGGACTTTGAAATGAGCTGAGGTATGATAACAGCTCTTAGGCTGGAAAATTGGTAAGTAAAAAAAAAAAAAAAAACTCGGATGGGCCAGTGTCAGTGCCAAGGAGAGACTTAGAAGGATTCAGCCTCCTCGAAAATTACCTCAGCCGCCCATATTAAAAAAGTAAGTGGTAATAACGCTGTTTCAAAACAAATCTGCTGCTCTTGGAATGGCCCATGGTGGAATAACAGTACCAAATGAGAAACTGTGAAGCATTCTACTTAAATGGTATACAATATTGACAAATTGATGGCTAAGACACGTGTCAGCACTTGAGTGTCTTTGTCAAAGCGTTAAGCCTATGCAGCAAGCTTCAGTCGAATACAGATGATTATTTCACTGGAGACATTAGTAGAGAGGTAATCTTGAGGTGATCAGTCCCTTAGCCTAAGCAGAAACACCAGGCCAGAGACTTATATACTGGCCTAGAAGTGAGGTGTAGCAACTGGAGATGATTTACCTTTGCTATCCAAAATCGAGAAGCTCATATGTAAGGGATTATAGTCCTTAATAACATCACAAAGTATTCTCAACCCCCCCATAGTGGATTAATTGAAATTTGTCTTCACTGAACTTTATGTCGTTTTTTGCGACCCATTTAAATATTTGGTTGATGTCCACTTGGAGATTTGCAGTGTCTTCGATGAATGACACTGTCATGCAAATTCGGGTGTCATCCGCAAAGGGAGACACAGTGTTGTGGCATACATCTTTGTCTATATCAGATATTATTATTATCAAATACTGTAAAGCACTCAACTGACAAGGGTCATGCAGTGCTGGGGGGCAGAAAATAGTGCCGGGTCTATAAACAGCTAGTAGTTGGAAAGGGAATCAGAGGTGAGGGAAGAAAAGGGCTGGAAGGAACACTTAAAGGCAGTTTGGCTTCAGGCAAAACAAAAGCACAAATGATGCAATTATAAAAATGCTAGACCTACTTTGCACAGCACTTGAAAATAATGAATATCCATTAGGACTCTTTGTCACCCTAAGAAAAGCTTTTGATACAGTAGACCACAGCATTTTATATCACAAACTTGATCATTACAGTATCAGAGGTCATGTACTTGCATATATCGTCTTACCTTACTGACAGCAATATGTCTCTATTAATTAAGGACACAACCTCTTCAACAAGACCTCTGGACATTGGCATTTCACAGGGAAGTGTCCTCAGGCCCCTGCTTTTCCTCATATACAAGGGAACCTCCAATGAGGGGAGTATTCACAAGAAAGTGCTATATGAGTGGTATTATATACTGACAGGTATGTTAATAAGACACAATACTTGGTTTATGGCATTTTATTGAGACATTTCATCCACAAGGGGCTTTATCAATTCTCAAAAGTTATTAAAATCCCTGGTTGACAAAATGTCTTCTCGATATGCCATTAACCACATATTGTGTCTTATTAACAGGATTTCTTGCCAGTCAGTACCTGACCAGCTGGGCTGTGGTTCATATGTTGGTTTGCGTGTGGCCATTTTCACAGATCAAGCGCACCTCAACAGCCTCAAGGCTGATGAGGCACACTTGTAGGAGCAGGGCACTTGGGAATTTTAGTCACACATCCCTTGAAGAAACATGCCACTGAGAATTCAAGTCGCACACCCCTTACAGGAGAGGGCCACTGAGAATTTTGTTTAGAAGGCCAGAAACAAGAAACCTTGTTATGAGAATCAAATGAAATCTGAGGGGATCTTGCAAGTCTGACAAAGTTTATGTAAAGAAAGACAGGATGGAGACAAAAATAAAGAACAGATGAGATTGTAAAAAATGAAATTAAAAGAATGCTAATTATAATTATAAATTTTGAAAGAGTAAAACAACAATAAAAATTATAATGGTTATTTTATGCCATGCTGTAGCCTGTTTAAAAATTTAAAAATGAAATTATATGTTATTAACAGGGAAGCACTAAATCAATAAGGTCATACAGCATTTTTGATCAAACTAATACCTAGCTTGTCTCTTACAATAATGTGTTTCCAAGATGCTACCAATAGTACAGTACAGTATAACAGCTTTCATCACACACCGATATTAACCTTCCAGCTTCATCACACTCAGACATCACTCTACCTCCATCACATGCAGACATCAACATTTCCAGCTGCAATATACAGCTAACCATCAAATTGGAGAGACATTTCAGTCTGTCCTGGAATATTTTCACATAAAATGTCACTGTTAGCATAATCATAGAGAAGTGCTAAACACACAAAAATATTACAGCACCTAAGAAATGGGAGTCGTACAGTAATTAGGCTGGATTAAAGAAATAAGAGGGTACCACCAATGCCTTGAACCAAGAGAACTTTACCAGGAACATGGCACCCCTTCCCCATCTTGAAGGGTTGAGACTAGATAATGACTTTTTAAATACACAGGTAGCTGTTTTGCCAGAAGTGTGAAGACATCACAGTTTAAATGGTCCTTCAAACTGTGACATCCCCACTCCTCCCTCAGTGTGCAGGCACTGTACTTTCCACCTCCAGGACTTACATTTGGCTGATTTGTTTTCCTGAATTTTTTCACGAATGTTACCTTACCCATACTCCAACAGCACATCAAGCCATAAAAACCACTTGTCTCCTCTCCTCTGATGTGACATGCTCACACAAGTCTGCTGGATGCTCAAGTACCTAGCACTCAAAAACTCCTTTACCCCCTGATTTATACACACTCTTAGTCGTCTATTCTGCTCCATCCTCCCTAAATGCCCAAACCACATCAACAACCCCTCCTCATTATCATTATTACCTTCATGGGGGACCACTAAACCTATCGAGGTCATTCAGCATCTGGAATAATGGGAGGCATTCAGGTTCAACCGAAGGAAGGGGAACACAGGTCTATTGCTTTAGATCAAGATCCCCTCACTGGCATCAAGGAACATCCCTTGAGAGGCAACCCCTCCCCAACCCTTTGATTTATACTTTTGGTAACATCACAATTCTCTGCATCATAGTCACATCATATATTGGCCTCAAACATTACATCTCTGCCTTCTGTTTCTTCCTTTCTGCAACATTCAAAGCCTATGCCTCCCCCCCTAAGTAACAGTGTTGTTACTACTATACTCTGGTACATTCCCCTTCCTCCATTGATAAAGTTCTCCACAGATGTATCAACACTCCACCTACTTTATTTCGTTCCACCCTCCTTATCTAGTCTATGATTCACCCTGTCTTTTATAGACCCATCTGCCAACAAATCCTCTCCCAAATATCTGAATACATTTACTTCTTCCATACGTACTCACTTCTCCAATTTGATATCCAATCTTTCATTGCCTAGATTTTTTGTTACTCTAATTACCTTGCTCTTTCCTTTGTTCACTTTTAATGTCCTTTGATATACTCTCCCAAATTCATCCACCAACCTTTGCAACCCTTCTCTGGAATTATAAAAGAACCATTTCATTTGCAAAGAACAACTGTGACAACTCCCACTTTGTATTATCTTTTAATCCTACATCTCTTCCCAAAACCTTAGCATTTATTTCTTTACAACCCAAACTATAAATATTTTAATCATATTGACATTATGCATCCTTGTCTAAGGTTCATTTTCACTAGGAAATAATCCCCCTCTTGCCTGATGATTCATTATTAAAATAATGGGAAACAGTGAGCCCTTAGGAGTCATTCAGCATTTGGAAAATTGGAGGTAATTAAGTTTGATCCAAGGAAGGGGGATGGTAACTCAAATTCCTTGGATTAGGACTCCTCCCCTTGAAGAATTAATAATGATTCAGGATGGATATAAACTTCCACACATTTTTTATGTCCAATTTGTGGGTTAATTGTGATTTTTTCAGCCATGATATATTTACTTTTAATCTACATTCTCAGCTTCAGCACCTTCAGAATTACTAGTCATGCCCTTGGGGGTCCAACATCAACATCACTGCCCTCTTCAACATCTGTAATAGTTCAACATACTGAGAATTCTTTCTCTCATCAAGGATAATTTCATCTATGAGAGACTTAGGGCACAAGGCTTCTTGTCTCATACCAAGTTCATTAATTTTGTGTGTGTGTTTCACTAAAGCTATGACTTGGGTGGTTAGCTCCTTCTCAAGGTCGTGTAATTTTTTTGTATTCATCTCAATCTTTGTTTCCAGCTCCTTCATTTGGTCCATTAGGTCATCATATTTAAGTTTTTCACGATGGTCAAATTTTTCCTTGGGTAATTCACAAATTACATATTTTTCTTTCTCAATCTTATGGAGTGCCATATCATGAGAGCACCCACTGTTACTGCAGATTCCACTAAAACCAATGGGACATCTTGTACTCGTTTTTCTTTTCATAAGTCCAACAGTAAGCCCAGCAGTTAACCCAATGACAGTTCCAATTCCTCCACCAATTGCAACACCTACTGGGCCGCCAAAAACACCCACCTCTGCTCCCATCAATGCTCCAGCACCTACTGCACTGCCAACACCTGTAAATGCTGCAGTACCAACACCAGTACCAGTTCCGGCCAATGCAGCAGTACGATTGGACGAGTCCTCACAAAAATTTATGCAGGTTTTCAAACATATCTCACAATTATGAGCATGAAATCCCTCAATTAAAGAAGATTTTTCTACTATCCGATTAACTTCAATATTTGTACATGTGATTTCATTTGTATCCTCTGCAACTTTATTCAATGCCTTTTTCTGAAAATTAATTGTGGTGATAAGGTCGGCAGTGTGTTTCACAACAAGCATCAGTGTAGTTTTTGTTTCTTCAAGGAGTTTTTCCTCCTGCCTAAGATCTCTCATATTTTTTAGGCTTACTGGAGTAGAAATCTGCAACTCGTTAAAAAATCTGGAATACTCAGCTTGCATCCGATCCCATCTACACTGAAGATACACATGTCTATCTCTTTGAGAGGCATTATCACAATGTGAGGCATACAGAGGATAGTTGTCAAGTTGGTACAAATTGACAAACTGTACTTTGGCATGATTCATTATATCTTCAATTACTGAGGTATCATCTGAAGCAAATGTTGCCAGAAGTTGTGTTATATCACCAATATTGCTCTCAAAAACAGAGGTAAAATCTTCTAGTATATTTAACAGGTTTACTGATATCCTGTTTTCATTTGCCTTAGTTACTAGAGCAATACAGTTAAGATCATTTATACCATAGTCATTTTTCAGGAAATGGGCCACTCTCTCCATCAGAACTTTCTCTTCATTTTCTCTCGTGTTGCCAAAGCCAGGTGTATCGATCAACATATAATTACACTCTTGAGCCATTCCTGCTTGATGGTAAACAATATAGGCAGTAATATATTCTGTCTGACTCTCTACCTGAAGGAGGTTATCTCTGTAAACTTGATCTTTCAACTGAAACCTAAAATTATCATCAAAGTCTACACCAAAAAGAAAATTGATCATGGCATTGATGACACAAGTCTTCCCAGCACCTGTCTGCCCCAGCAGGAGAACTGACTTGATGGGCTCCTCATTCTCAGGTCCAATGGTCATCACTTGTATCTTATGGTCTTCATCTCTGTGAACATCTTTAGTTTTTATCTCATAGGTTATAAATCCTTCCTTCTCCCTTACTATCATACAGCAACTCTTTATAAAGTTCTTTAGCTGGATATTCTCCATCTTGCTGCACAAACCTGGAAATATTCTATAATTACTTATCCTCTTTTTTTTTATAGATAGAATAATTAACTCCAAAGCATTATATATCAAAATACATTATGCATAAAAATTACGAGGGGTCAGCCAGCAACTTGTAGCAACTCTCTGAATGTTGCATTCTCACTCTTGGCAACAACATTGTGTGCATGTCTCATTATCAGTATTGTATGGTATTTCATGAAGTGCTAATCTCTAGTGGGTCATTTAGCACAAGGAGTGGTGGAGGTTCAATCCTCTATCTGCTAATCATGGTCTGATCTCTGACCAATAGAGGCCTCGTTATTGGTGACCTGGGGGAAGACACGAAACGTGCTCCTCCCACTATGCATTTGTGCATCTTATTATCATTAGTATTCCATTGATGGAGAAGTGATAAACTCATGAGGATTATACAGTGCCTGGAAAATGGAAGGCAATCAGAATTGATGTGAGGAAGGGAAGAGTAGCTAGACTTCATGAATCAAGAGTTCTTCATTGGCATTAAGACAAATTCCCTTGAAGGGTGCTGAGGCCAAAGTAGTCCTGTGTTGCGAGATTAAAGAGTTGTTAGCAAATGAACTGAATGATCTTCATTAATTAACTCTGACTGTTATTGCAGTGTTTTATCAGTTCCTAATGTTTTATGTGGTGCCAAGAGTGTGATCAGTGACAGAACAAGAGGCATGCTTATGCAAGCCTGTGGATATGCTTAAACAAATAACAGGCATATTGCAGAAAAACAAGTGGTCAGCACACTTGAGTTTAGCGACAGTACAAAAGCAGGTGATAGCAGTTACAACAGCAGGCGATAGAAGCAACAGCAGCAAGCTCACACTATATTTCACCGGCCTCTGACAATTAATTCATAGACAACACAGGTTATGCATGTTAGTCAATGAAACTGTAGAATGATAGGAGAAAATGTGACATACTGTACTAAATATTAAGTACCAGTGTATCTATAAAGAAAAAAATCCAAAATGAAGTAGATTTATACCTCCACAGTATAATGAGTTGGAGCCCATTGAGGTAACTGAAAAGTCTGATTAGTGTGTGATTAGGTAGGGTATCTCCACTTCCCCAATAACCCTTGCCCTCTAGCTAGGCCTGTATATCAAGATACAGTAATTAAAATTAATCTTGAATAGAAATGTCTTCCTGTCTTCTTTTTTCGTTCCTACAAATACTGTAGAATACTCTAAAATATTTTGAGGAGCACAACTTTAAAATGTCTGAAGAAAGTGACATTTTCTTATTTTTATTATATTTACTTTGTATAATTTTTCTATTTTTGACACTTTTTAGGGGCCAGCACTGAACCTTGATTAAGATCTTAACAGTTTGAAAAGTTGTCCCAATAAATGCTTGTTCTGCAAAGTATGTCTTTTCTTTACAGCCTTCAATTGGAGCAGCACATAACTAGCAGAGTGATTTGGTAGGGCCAGTAATGAATCTTCCCTCTTACATCCATTCACCAAAAAAGACTGTTGCTCACAAGTGGGTCATAGCTCCAGGGGCGGGCTGAGGTTCCTGACGAGAGAGTACATCCGTTTTTGTGGGTGGCAAGCACATGAAGGCAGCATCAGCAAGTATCAATGGTGTGTGAAGCCCTGGCCACTGGAGCCCAAGGCACTGATGAAAACCATGATCTCTCATCCCCAAAAAATCTGCCCTCAGGAAAAATATTATTATTATAATAAAAAAGAAGCGCTAAGCCACAAGAGCTATACAGCGCTGCAGTGTAGGGAAGGAAGTGAGGGTATTGGGCGGCAGAAGAGGGGAGGGGTGATCAGTAGGTTACAGAAAACAGCGGGGCAGGGGATAGTGCAGGGGTAGAGGGTAGCAAGAGGTTGAGGTAGAAAGGGCTGAAGGTATCATCAGAGTTTGTGAAGTAAGTCAGTTGTTGTCAAAAAGTCAATGAGAGAGTCCGGATGAAAGGTGGGTCCATCAGTGAGAAGGGAAGGTAAAGAGAGGGCAGCGGAGTGAAGACGACGTTGGAGGTAAATTCTGTGTGCTCGTTGATAAAGTGGGCAGTCTAACAGAATGTGGCTGACCGATAATGAAACCTGACAATTCTCACAGAGAGGAGCAGGGCGCCTCTCCATGAGATATCCATGAGTAAGACGAGTATGGCCAATGCGAAGATGGGAGAGAGTAGTCTCCCAACCTCAGCACTGGTGACAAGAAGACGGCCAGTAACCTATACTCGGTTTAATAGATTGAAGTTTGTTACCAAGTAGAGTAGACCAACGTTGTTGCCAACGGGTGTGAAGGTGGGTAGCTATTTGCAGCAAAATAGTCCATAAATGGAACACCTCTATATGAAACTGGTAGGTCATGTACTGCTGACCGGGCAGTAGTGTCTGCCTGTTCATTGCCCTGTACGTCAACATGACCAGGGACCCAACAAAAAACAATATCTTTATGCTTGGTAGAGATGCGGCATAGCCAAAGTTGGATACGGAGGACTAAGGGGTGAGGTGTATCAAATTTCTGTATAGCCTGTAAAGCACTAAGGGAGTCTGAGACAACCACAAATGATGACACCGGCATAGATGCAATACAGATAAGTGCTGCAAGAATGGCATACAAAGAGATACAAAGAACAGAGTGTATACCACCTATGCAAGTGGATACGGGCTGCTGTGTAATGCAGTGAAGTACGAACAAATAGCTGATGGTACGGAATATCAGTGCATAGAAGAAGGGCACTTTCATTAAAGGTCCCATCAGGAAAAGGATCTGAAGAATACAATAAATTATAGCCTGAGATGGGATAGATAATGGCAGAGTGTAATTTTGGTTCCTGTAAGCAAACACCAACAGGGAAAAACTGGGAGAGCAACATCTGAAGCTCACCACAATTACCCCTGAGGCCGCGAATATTCCACTGTAAATAGGCCATGATTGGCAATGATAAAGATACCTGAAATCTGCAGGTAAGGGAACCTACGGACTAGAGGGGCTAGAAAAGTCCACATGCGGTGGCAAAGGAAAACGTTCAAGTAGCGAAGGAACGGTGCGTTGTGAAGAAAGGAGTTGCACAGATGGAGAAGAGGAAAGAGAAGGAACAGAGGGTGGATCAGTGTCCATTGATGGTTTGGTCTCTGCAATATATTCAGAGATTGCCTCAAGTGTTTCGGAGTTCAGAGACATCGTATGGGAGACAATATTGGAGATGGAAGGAGGAGGAGTTTGAGTAAAGATCGGAGCTGTAATGGACTGTACCAAGGTAGGGGGGGCGAAAGGGTGGAGGGAATTGGAGAAATGTGGGAGGGGACAGAAGAGGCAGAAACCTGGGAGGTGGCAGAAGAGGAAGAAACTTGGGAGGGGACAGGGGAGGAAGGCACAGTACGAGGAGGAGGATGAACCTCCATACTTGTAACAGAGCCAGTGAAAGGGGAAGACCCAAGTACAGAGACCGGGAAGGTAAAATGTGGAGGTGGATGAAGGGAAGGAGGGGTTAAAGGAGAATTTTTGGACCACTGAGAAGTAGAGGGACGATTGGGAGGAGGTGTCGTACGAGGTCTTGTCGATACCGGGGTTTGTGAGGGAGAACACAAAGAAGTGAGGACAGACTGAGGAGTTGAAGTAGGGACGTCTGAGCCCAGGACAGCAAAAGAATTAGATACAGGAGTGGCTATGGGACTGGCAACCACAGAGGAGGCTGCAGAAGATGTGACCCCAGAAGTGGGGGGACGCTTTGAAACACGAGAATAAGAAACACGGGGCAGTCTCCCTTGGAGGCGGAGATGAGAAACCGCCATAGCATAAGGGACACCTTCTGCCTCTTGGAGGCAACGAATTTCCCACTCATTTAGGTAGACCTGGCAACGGCAAGAGAACGAAGGGTGAGCCTCATGACAATTAAGGCAAGAGGGAGTTCGACTGCAAGACTTATTAGAATGGTCACTGGCACCACAGACTGGGCATTCGGCTATAGATCTGCAATATTTTGCTGGGTGGCCAAATTGCCAGCAATTCCTACACTGTTGCGGTGTAGGGATCACCTTCCGAACTTGTAACCGATGTCCTGCTACATAAACAGAGGATGGGAGCTCACGGCTGTCAAAAGTTAAAAGAGCCACATTGCAAGGGTATCGTCTTTGCCCGTGGGCAGGAAGAACATAAGAGTCTACCTTGAGAATTGGGAGATCTTGGAGTTCCAGCTGTTCGAGAATGTCAGTGCCACATGTCTGGAAATTCTGTTGGACTATGGTATGGGGCAGAATAACAGTACCACTACAAGAATTGAGGGAATGATGTTTTTCGATAGTGATAGGAATAGTATCTATATGTGAAAGAAGAGAAAGATCATGAGCTTGGGTAGAATTCTGGACTGTGATGATGTGTGTACCATTCTTAAGAGCATGAAAGTAAATATCTCTACCAACATAGCATAGGAGTGCTTTGCCAATACTATGGTTGGAAAGATAGGCAGTAGAAGAAGTTGGTTTAAATGTAAATGTAAAGAATTTAGTCCATTGTGTGGTCCGAAACTGGGTGTGGAGAGGGAGTGCATGACGTGTCGGTCTTTTCCGAGTAGAATGGGAAGGTAACGAAGTAACATCAGGAGATTGTCGTTGACATTTAGAAGTGGGACCAGAGTCGGTCCGATGTGGGACGGGCTAGCGATTCGAAAATTACCGCACCGTAGAGGGAGAAGCCGGAAGCATAGTCAAAGGAGAGCGGAGGTCAGACAAATCGAAGGAGACAGTCGAAACCTCGGCACCTGAAGCGGGTGATGAAACAGCACCAGCAAGAGGTACAGGGGCCTTAGGAATGTCCGAAGAGTGGCCAAAAGACGAGGCGAGGTCAGAACGGGGTGCGGTAACAATAAGGGGCCCGGGGGTAGCAGGGTCATGGATCGGGTACTCCATGGTTAGGTTACTTCTTTCTTTTTGTTTTTAAGAAAAAAAAAAAGAAAATAAAAATAAAAAAAAAAAGAATAAAAAAAGGGGGGGACCGGGGAGGGATAGTTCCTAGGAGGAATGAAAGGGCCAGAAATCTCCCTCCACGCCCAAGAGGACCTCAGCACCACAAGTAGCGCAGATGCAGCATGGAACCTGTGCCATACCCTACCCATCATGCCAGTAAACCAGCAATCCGGGATAGCAACCTCACATCTGCCAAGCTACCTCAGTGGACAAAAGAGAGGGCGGCCGGATATCCGCCACAAAGCATACCTCCTTCGGCCACCACCCCCGGAATCCAAAAGGTGGCTTCCAGAGATACACCCGTCGCCCGAAAGACACCCAAAGCCACCCTCCGGGATACCGGAGAGGGATCGGGACATCCCCAGGCGATCCAGATTCCACGGCAAACTACGCCACCGCCAAGAACCTCAACGGAATGGGATGGACCCCGGTACCCTTTCCCCTACCTAGGAACTAGCGTGCCTTTGGGAAAAAATCCCAAAGGCCAAAAAGGAAGTGCAAAAGGGAGGGGTGGGGAGGAGGAGGAGGATGGGGAGGATGGGATAGGGAAGGGGGGATTGGGGGGTAATTAGGTTCAGTCTGAGGAAGGAGACCGACAGGTCTAATTCCTCAGACCAAGAGCCTCTTCACCATGCCAAGGAGCCCCCCCTTGAAGAGGATCAGGAAAAATAAAAGCACCTAAAAACTAGATACTACAGCCTCTCCTTACTTAATGACAGAGTTCCATTCCCAAGACCACGTCGGTAAACAAATTCGTTGCTAAGTGAGAAGCATACTATAATGGTAGTAGGTGTGTCAACAATCTTGGATATTGTTTTAATGTCACCTTTGCACCATTTATAACATTTCTGGTATATTTTAAATGTTTATACTGTACAGTAGTGTACTGTATATTGTAATAAACAAAATAGAGGAAATAAGCTGTGAGGGAAAAGTTCAATAGATAGGTGTAGAGGGAATATATATAGTATCCGTAGTTTCACTGCCGGCTTCTAGTTAAGGTAGGGTAAGTCAATCTCCCGTTTTTCCCGCCTTTTCTCCCCCTCCCTGAAATTGATAGTTTGTCTGCCGGCTACTTGTTAAGGTAGGGTCAGTCTAGCTCCCGTTTTTCCCGCCTTTTCTCCCCCTCCCTGAAATTGATAGTTTCACTGCCGGCTACTTGTTAAGGTAGGGTCAGTCTAGCTCCCGTTTTTCCCGCCTTTTCTCCCCCTCCCTGAAATTGATAGTTTGTCTGCCGGCTACTTGTTAAGGTAGGGTCAGTCTAGCTCCCGCTATCCCGTCCCCTCCCTCTTCTCCCCCCCCCCGAAAGGTGACGTGTGGGGCTCTGGTTAAACAGTAAATCACTAGACTCACAGCTCCCAACTCTACTGTAAGTACATGCCTGCCTTGTATTCTAGTGGATTTATAGGTTGAAAGCTTCACTTTTGACCAATAATAAACTTAGTCCTTTCAGTCTTGCTCTAGGTTGACTGTTGTAATAATCACCACGTCTTTTGAATATTGTACACTACCATGAAGAGTGATTATTTAAGCAGTGGGTAACCTGTCTATCTTTCCAGCTTGGATGTCAGAGAGGGTCACCTGGCAATCAACGAGTAGAACAAGAGAAGGACTAATGTCCAGAGACTTCTCCATTTTGTATTGAACTACCTGTGCACCTGTATGAAATTGCAGGACGTAACTCCACAGCATTGCAGCGGTAAAGAACCTGCTTTCCTGTCTTCGGGATAGAATACTCACTGGTATACTGTGAAGAACTAGCCAGTGGATGGTCACCAACACCTGCGACCTCCCCCCCCCTTATCATCAGCAACGGCTACGGTTTCAACAACAGTGTCACCAACACCAGACACCATTGTAGATATTAGTGTTGAGTTCAAATGTTATTTTATTCATTTCATTTTTCATTTTTCTTTCAAATAGGATATACCTTTCATGTTTTGATGTTTTATGTTTGATTTAATAAATAGTGTTTATCTTTGTGAATTATTATTTCTTTTTCTATTCATTAATTTTCCTGAGGAGGAGCCAGCCTGAGTAATACTGTCTGAAGTTGTTACAGGGCTGAGTAAGCCTTCACAAGTGGCGACCTTGCCAGGATACAACTCTACTGAATCAAGATTCAACTCCATCTCGAATCTACCATTGGACCTTCAACGCTGCATACCACAGACGGTTACCACCAGCCATGAGTAATCATTCTCTATGGTAGGACTACAGTACAGGTATTTGAAAGATTTGGTGATTGTTATAGTCTCAATTTATTGTAAGTCAAGTCCGGCAGGATATAATATTTAATTCTGCCACCATTTATATGTAGCTTGAAACACTTTGGAGGATTAGACTCTAGGGACCCGAGATTTTCCAGTGACAACTTGTTTCATTGAGCTCTTTATTGTATCAAGGGAACTGTCATAGGACACTCTTGATTTGTTGGTGAGAAGATTGGATGGTCAAGGGACCCCATTCTACTTACTGTTTGCTCAGAGCCGGCATAGAACCCTTCGTTTTCGTTAATACATATTGTTTAATTGAAGCAGGGATCGAGCCCTCTGGTTTATTTACAGTTTGAGCGGAGCAGGAATTGAACCCTCCGTTTTCTTTAATACCCATTTCATTTCCCCTGATAGTTTAAGTTATTCTTGCAAGCATGGATGAATACCAGTTTTGGATGAATGCTGGAAGTAAGTTAGGAATAACAGGGAAAAATTTAGAATCTTTCATTAGTGCTAAGATTCAGGAAAGACTTGAAAGAGAGAGAATTGAGAGAGAAGAAAGACAGTTAGAAAGGGAAAGAGAAGAAGAAAAGAAGAGAGAGAGAATAGAAAGAGAAGAGAATGAGGAGAGAGAGAGAATCGAAAGAGAAGAGAAAAAGGAGAAAGAGAGAATTGAGAGAGAAATCCGAGAAAGACAGAAAGAGAGCGAGAAGACCAAAAAGAGCGTGATAGACTTGATCGTGAGGAAAGAGCTAGAGTACGTGAAGAACAAGTTAAATTAAGAGAACTTGAGGAAAGAGCAAAGGATAGAGAACACGAGTTAATAGAGAGAGAAAAGGATCGCGAGCTCGAAAAATCTCGCCTTGAATTAGAGAATAAAAAGTTAACTTTTACACAACAACAATTAGAGGAAGGAGTAATTGAACATCATGCAGCTAGGGCACATATTCCAACACCTAATTTACCTCCATTCACAGAGGGGGAAGACATAACTTCATACATTATCAGGTTTGAAAATACCGCTACCCTCTGTGAATGGCCTGCTGACACCTGGGCTACCAGGTTAGGAATGTTATTTTCTGGTACTGCTTTGAATATCTATGCAACTTTTTTGCAGGATATCATATGTAATTATAACCTACTAAAGAAGGCAATCCTTAACCCTTTGAGGGTCGACAGGCCCTCTCCGAAACTCGTTCTCAGGGTCGGCCAAATTTAAAAAAAAAAAAAAAATTATTTTCTCTTATGAAAAGATAGAGAATCTTTTCCCGATCATAAAGACACCAAAAGTTTGAAATTTGATAGAAAACTTACGGAATTATGCTCTCGCAAAGTTAGCGGGCTCGGCGATATTTACGCATCGGCGATTTTGCCCACTTTGAGCCCCATTTTCGGCCAATTTCACTGTACTAGTCGACAAAAAACATGAATATTTCGCTAGAACTCCATTTTTTCTATCGAATGGGTGCAAGAAACCACCCATTTATAAATTCAACTATCCAGTACAGTGGTCAGAATTTAGCAATTTTGCCAATTTCACACAAATTTCAAAAGATGCCAATTTCCGAATAGGGTCCAGAATAAACAAGAAAGACATTCCTGGCACTAAAATGACATTTCCTCTAGTCATTAGTCACGTCTCAAGGGCCCTCTTATATCCTTTTGCTTTCCACTTTGAATTTTTATTCTCACAAAAAATATAAGATTTACTGTTATGCAGACTACTGCATTAGTGTAAAAAATGGTATAAATATTATTGGTGCACTTGTAAAAGAATATTAGACTCACCAGTTGACGTGTATTGCACGCTTGGCACGATTTGTTTACTTTTGAAGTTTGGTAAAAATCGAACATTTCTGCTACTTTGAGCTCAATTTCAAGGCACCTTTCATTGTAAAACCAGTCAAAATCATCTCAATTTCTGTAATATGTCTTCCATTCTATAAAATGAGACCAAGAAAACTAGAATACAACAATAAATACCATACGAAAATACACTGCAAAGTCGCTGATTTATTAAAAAAAAATGGTCAAAGTTTTTTTTTTCTCATTATGCACTGTGTGCTGCAGGATTTTTTTTAGACTGTGCACACTGACCACATAGACCCATTCTTTCACATGAAGGCCTACCAGCTTTCTCCCACTAGATTTGAGGCCGCTAGAATTTATGAGTACTAGTACGTCAAAAACCCCTACGCGTAAAACGTACTAGTACGACCAAAACCCTCAAAGGGTTAAAGCATATCAAAAAACCACTAATTCTTACAGGAAAAATTTCAGGTATGCCACCTTACAGCCTGGCCAGAACTTTCAACTGTTACAGGTAACACTCTTTCGTTTGTTCGACTTTTGGATAGAGAGTTCAGGAATTGATCACAGTTATGAATCTCTTCGAGACTTCATGGTTGCTGACCAGTTCCTGACAGCTCTTCCTCACCAGATACGAACATTCATTAGAGAACGTAACCTGTTTAAAGCTGAGGAAGTTGCTGAGGCTGCTGACCTGTATGCTGAGGCTCACAATTCCTATAAAAACCTAAAGGGATCGAACCCTAAGGGCAAGGGTTCATCAGACCTTAAGAAATCAAAGCCTCTAGTGGAAAGTAAAATGACTTCTTTTATTCCTGTTTGTCATTTGTGTGGTGTTAAGGGACATAAACGTCCAGATTGTCCTTCTAAGAAAGTCCAAAAAGTTGGAAGATGTTTTAAAGACTGTAATGACCAAGCACCCTTCTGTTCAGGAACAGTTAATGGACTTAATGTATCTACCATTTTACGAGACACTGGATGCACATGTATAGTCATTTCTGATAAGCTGTTCCCTAATCTTAAAGAAACTCATTCCTCTGCTATACTTTCAGACTACTTGGGCCGTACAGACACTTTTCCTACCATCCGTTGTTACATTAGGTCTAAATGGTTCACAGGTTGGTCTGAAGCCGTACTAGCTCCCATCACTTCATGCTCCATACTAATAGGTAATGTAAAAGGTGCCATTCTTCCTTCTGAGCTTGACCTGTCAGCACCAAAGATGGACATAAGTGTTTCAGATCCTCTTCCTGTAGAGTCAGAGAAGCCACTCGAAAGTTCAGATGAGACAATGTCTCGCGAGATTCATGTGGGATTAAAAACCAGTGATGCTACTCTAGAAAGCAAGGAAGTAGGATCACAAGTTCACTTGTTAGATGAAAGTGAAGATATCACCTCCGATACCATAAATGTCTTGACTAGGGCTCAGACCAAAGCCCAGGTTTCTCCTACTGTCCATCCTTTGATTTTCCCTGACTTTAAGCCTTTAGACATATCGAAGGACTCCTTTGTCAAGTTACAACGTAATTGCCCTTCTCTTCAGAATTGCCATAATGCCGCTAAACAAAATCAAGTTATCCAAAGGAAAAACTTTTCATATAAATTTGAATATATAAAAGGTATCTTGTACAAGTCAGTATTCAAATTAAATTCAGATGAGACAGACTATTCCATCTTAGTTGTTCCAAGTCATTGCAGAGAGACTGTTCTTAAAATGGCTCATGACCTGCCAGTGGCCGGACATTTCTCGCATCGTAAAACTTTAAATAAAATTAGGGAAACCTATTTTTGGCCTAAAATGTCCTCAGATGTCACTAACTATTGTAGATCGTGTAAAGTTTGCCAACTGTCATCCTCCCGAGGTACCAGGCGAGTACCTATGGTCAAAATGCCTATCTTTACGGTACCGTTTGAAAGAGTAGCTATTGACATTGTTGGTCCTTTATCTCCACTTTCATCTGGGGGACATAGATATATATTAACATTGGTTGATTATCCTTCGAGTTTCCCTGAAGCCATACCCTTAAAGACCATAACTACTACAGAGGTGGCTGAAGCCCTTTTGTCCATCTTCTCCAGAGTGGGCATCCCTAGAGAAATTTTGTCTGACCGTGGGACACAATTCACATCTGACTTAATGCAACATCTATACCAACTTCTGGGAGTGAAGCCTCTCTTCACCACACCCTATCATCCCAGCTGTAATGGGAGGATTGAGTGCCAGCATTCGATTCTCAAGTCCATTTTAAGGAAACTTTGCTCCCTTAAACCTAAGGAGTGGCATCGTTACCTACCCTGTGCTTTGTTTTCCATGAGGGAAGTTCCCAGTGACTCTTTGGGGTTTTCACCTTTTGAACTTCTCTATGGTAGACAGGCCAGAGGTCCACTGTCCATCCTTCATGACTTATGGACTAATGAGGAGGTAAATGCTGAGGTTCAGTCTTCTTACCAGTTTCTCCTTGACCTTAGATCCAAACTTGAGGAGACCTCTGACATAGTTTCGAAAAACCTAAGCTTGTCAATGGACCAGTACAAAACCTATTTTGACTCCAAAAGTCAGAGGAGAAGTTTTAACGTAGGGGATGAAGTTCTTGTACTTTTGCCTATCGAGTCAAATAAATTATTAGTAGCATGGAAAGGTCCATATAAAGTATTAAAAATTTGTGGGAAAGTTGACTACCTCATAGAAGTCAAGGGGAAACCTAAGCTTTATCATATCAACATCCTTAAGAAATATTACCGAAGAAATTCGGTTAACTGCCTTAACAACTTTGACTTAGTTTTTCCACACGAACTTGATAAGACAACTGAAGAATGTAAAGTGTGCGTAATTGACACCTCTAACTTAGACTATGATGAAGAACTACATGACTTGGTCACTCTTGACCACTCGGATGCAACCAACATTAATATTAATGAATCTTTGGATGACCATAAGAGACATGAACTACTTCAATGTATGAGTAACTTTTCAGACGTCTTTACTGATATTCCAAGTGTTACCTCCACGGTAGTCCATAAGATTGACTTAGTGACGGACAATCCTATCAAACGGAAATTATACCCAGTTCCAGTTCACCTTAGGGATGCATTTGACCGAGAGGTAGACAAATTATTAAAACTAAAGATCATTGAACCTTCAGTATCTTCATATTGTTCACCAGTAGTCATGGTTAAGAAGGAGGATAATTCATATAGACTTGCTATTGACTTCAGAGGCTTTAATGCTATAACTCGGTGGGATGCTGAGCCTATGCCCTTAATAGATAGCGATCTACACAAATTTTATGACGCTTCCTTCTTTTCAGAGATTGATATTGCGCAGGCATATCATCAAGTAATGTTAGATCCTTCTTCTAAGCAGTACACCGCTTTTCCTACACACCAAGGACTGATGCAGTATAGAACTATGCCCTTCGGTTTGGTAACTGCCTGTACTACCTACGTGAGACTGATGAGAAAGGTCTTGGGTAATATGCCAAATGTTTCAGTTTATTTTGATAACATTTACGTAATGACATCTACGTGGGGCGAACATATCCAAACATTAACATCAGTTTTGCGTAGGTTACGCTCACATGGCCTCACTGCCAAGCCGAAGAAATGCTTCCTTGGGTATAACAAGAGTAGATATCTTGGACTGATACTTTCTAATAACTCTCTGCAGCCTCTCCCCAGTAAGATCAAAGCTTTATTAGAATTTAAATTCCCCAAAACCAAGAAACTCATGCGTAGCTTTCTTGGTTCTGTAAATTTTTATGCACGGTTTATCCCGAATCTTGCTGATCTTACAGGCATCTTATCGGACTTCCTTAAAAAGTCTGTGAAGGAACCTCTTGAACTTTCCGACGTAGCTTGGGAAAAGTTTAATGAGATTAAAAGTATCTTTTCGAAAGACCCTATACTTAAGATTCCAGATATTAATAAAACATTTTGTTTGAGAACTGATGCCTCCAATACTGGCTTAGGTGCGGTGTTACTACAATACCATGATGGTACTCCCTTCCCTGTATGCTTCCTAAGCCGGAAACTCCTTCCCGCAGAAACAAGATACTCCACAATAGAAATGAAATGTTTAGCCCTTGTGTGCGGTAACTCCAAACTTAAATTTTATTTGTTGGGAAAAGAATTCATTTTAGAAACGGACCACAAACCTTTGATATACCTAGAAACTTTTAAGGGAACCAACAGTCGCCTCTTGAGGTGGACATTGGCACTCCAGGCTTTTAAGTTCCATATTGTGTATATCAATGGTTCATCCAATTATTTCTCTGACTGGTTAAGTCGTGACAGTCAGTAGAAGATTTGTTGCCTTACACGACTTCCACATGTTAGAACTTTTTCCTCGCCTATTCTTCTTATACTCCTTGACTATAAGTCTTGGCATGGGGGAGTGTGAGGGAAAAGTTCAATAGATAGGTGTAGAGGGAATATATATAGTATCAGTAGTTTCACTGCCGGCTTCTAGTTAAGGTAGGGTAAGTCAATCTCCCGTTTTTCCCGCCTTTTCTCCCCCTCCCTGAAATTGATAGTTTGTCTGCCGGCTACTTGTTAAGGTAGCGTCAGTCTAGCTCCCGTTTTTCCCGCCTTTTCTCCCCCTCCCTGAAATTGATAGTTTGTCTGCCGGCTACTTGTTAAGGTAGGGTCAGTCTAGCTCCCGCTATCCCGTCCCCTCCCTCTTCTCCCCCCCCGCGAAAGGTGACGTGTGGGGCTCTGGATAAACAGTAAATCACTAGACTCACAGCTCCCAACTCTACTGTAAGTACATGCCTGCCTTGTATTCTAGTGGATTTATTGGTTGAAAGCTTCACTTTTGACCAATAATAAACTTAGTCCTTTCAGTCTTGCTCTAGGTTGACTGTTGTAATAATCACCACGTCTTTTGAATATTGTACACTACCATGAAGAGTGATTATTTAAGCAGTGGGTAACCTGTCTATCTTTCCAGCTTGGATGTCAGAGAGGGTCACCTGGCAATCAACGAGTAGAACAGGAGAAGGACTAATGTCCAGAGACTTCTCCATTTTGTATTGAACTACCTGTGCACCTGTATGAAATTGCAGGACGTAACTCCACAGCATTGCAGCGGTAAAGAACCTGCTTTCCTGTCTTTGGGATAGAATACTCACTGGTATACTGTGAAGAACTAGCCAGTGGATGGTCACCAACACCTGCGACCCCCCCCCCCCCTTATCATCAGCAACGGCTACGGTTTCAACAACAGTGTCACCAACACCAGACACCATTGTAGATATTAGTGTTGAGTTCAAATGTTATTTTATTCATTTCATTTTTCATTTTTCTTTCAAATAGGATATACCTTTCATGTTTTGTTGTTTTATGTTTGATTTAATAATTAGTGTTTATCTTTGTGAATTATTATTTCTTTTTCTATTCATTAATTTTCCTGAGGAGGAGCCAGCCTGAGTAATACTGTCTGAAGTTGTTACAGGGCTGAGTAAGCCTTCACATAAGGTTTATTATTATTTTTTTTTTATTAACACACTGGCCGATTCCCACCAAGGCAGGGTGGCCCAAAAAAGAAAAACTTTCACCATCATTCACTCCATCACTGTCTTGCCAGAAGGATGCTTTACACTACAGTTTTTAAACTGCAACATTAACACCCCTCCTTCAGAGTGCAGGCACTGTACTTCCCATCTCCAGGACTCAAGTCCGGCCTGCCGGGTTCCCTGAATCCCTTCATAAATGTTACTTTGCTCATAAATGTTACTTTGCTTTAATATACATTATTTAGGTATGCATACTGGTCAGAGAGCCCGTCATAAGTCCAAGTTGTCAGTAAATGAGTACATTGCTAAGTGAGGAGAGGCTGCACTTATAAAGACCTTAATCTAAAATACAAATTTTCAAAATACAGTATTGTACAATAAAGTACAGTATACAAAATAATCTTGAGTACTGACAATGACAGAACAACAAATATACAAGGCTTCCAATCAAATTCTTGAAATGGGGTAAAGTTTAATTCACAAAATACCTCATACATAGCGTATCAACTGGGAAAAATACTGTATTTTTTAGTGCAGAGTGCTACTGAGTACGTACAGTGGACCCTCGCCTAATGATGGCATCGCATAACGTTAAATCCGCCTAGCGATACATTTTAACGCAAAAATTTTGCCTCGCCTAGCGCTAAAAAACTCGCTCAACGCGATTCGTCCGAGACATGTCCACATACGGCCTGAGCCAGCCTCACTTGTTCCGTGGGTGGCAGTGTTTACAAGCCAGCCTCCGCGGTCACATCCAAGCATACAATCGGAACATTTCGTATTATCACAGCATTTTTAGTGATTTCACCCGCAAAGTAAGTGACCATGGGCCCCAAGAAAGCTTCTAGTGCCAACCCTACAGGAATAAGGGTGAGAATTACTATGGATATGAAGAAAGAGATCATTGCCAAGTATGAAAGTGGAGTGCGTGTCTCCGAGCTGGCCAGGTTGTATAGTAAACCCCAATCAACCATTGCTACTATTGTGGCCAAGAAAACGGCAATCAAGGAAGCTGTTCTTGCCAAAGGTGCAACTTTGTTTTCGAAACAAGAGATCGCAAGTACTCGAAGATGTTGAGAAACTGTTATTGGTGTGGATAAATGAAAAACAGATAGCAGGAGATAGCATCTCTCAAGCGATCATATGTGAAAAGGCTAGGAAGTTGCATGAGGATTTAATTAGAAAAATGCATGCAACTAGTGGTGATGTGAGTGAATTTAAGGCCAGCAAAGGTTGGTTTGAGAGATTTAAGAATCGTAGTGTCATACATAGTGTAATAAGGCATGGTGAGGCTGCCAGTTCGGACCACAAAGCAGCTGAAAAATATGTGCATGAATTCAAGGAGTACATAGAAGCTGAAGGATTGAAACCTTCAATTGTGTAAACCTTATAGGTAAGGCTTGGAAGGGAGTGACTAAGAGGACCTTGAACTCTGCTTGGAAGAAACTGTGGCCAGAATGTGTAGACAAAAGGGATTTTGAAGGATTTGAGGCTAACCCTGAGAAGCGTATGCCAGTTGAGGAATCCATTGTGGCATTGGGGAAGCCTTTGGGGTTGGAGGTTAGCGGGGAGGATGTGGAAGAGTTGGTGGAGGAGGACAATGAAGAACTAACCACTGATGAGCTGCTAGATCATCTTCAACAGCAAGAGGCCACACCTGAGGAAACTGCTTCGGAGGAGGGGAGAGAGAAATTGAAGAAGTTGCCTACTTCAAAGATTAAGGAAATGTGTGCAATGTGGCTTAAAGTGCAAACCTTTTTTGATGAAAATCACCCTGACACAGCTATTGCAAGCCGTGCTGGTGACTATTACACTGACAATGTTGTGAAACACTTTAGGAAAGTCATAAAGGAACGAGAGGTACAGGCCTCTATGGACAGATATGTTGTGCAACAGAAGTCCAGTGACTCTCAAGCTGGTCCTAGTGGCATTAAAAGAAGGGAAGTAACCCTGGAAAAGGACTTGCTACCTCAAGTCCTAATGGAAGGGGATTTCCCTTCTAAACACTAAGACCATCCACACTCTCCCCTCCTCTCATCCCATTAATCATCACCAGATCTTCAAAAAAGGTAAGTATCATGTAACTGTGCATGTCTTCTTCAGTTTGTGTGTATTAAAATTAATATTTTATGTGGTAAAAAATTTTTTTTTTCATACTTTGGGGTGTCAGGAACGGATTAATTTGATTTCCATTATTTCTTATGGGGAAAATTAATTCGCCTAATGATAATTTCGCCTAACATTGAGCTCTCAGGAACGGATTAATATCGTTAGGCGAGGGTCCACTGTATATCTGCTTGAGTACCACATTCCAAGCATTGTAGCACAGCATATCTAAATAAAATTTTGTATTAAAGAATAATTATTAGTTCTATCAAGAAAAGATACTTTGGATCCATATGGCACACTGCTGACAATAATGAAAAGATGCACATTGCAGAACAAGCTTTTGTTATGATAACATATTGTTGTGTAGAGCTTTAGCAGGTCTTGAAATGTTGTCTCAGTAAAAGTTTATTCTGCAATGCAAGTCTTTTCTTCAAAAGATACTTTCATGTCTTCTAAATCAACTTCCTAGTATCCTCTAAGAATTAGTTACTTAGTGCACAAATAACCCACACTTAGGAAAGGAAAATTAATGACGATGCTTCAGTTTTACCAAAACATTGTCTTTACTTTCCCTCTCCTGATAGTGCATGTTATTTGTATATTGTTCCAGCCATGCTATTGTGACTATTATTTAGTTACTTAGTGAATCCTACAGAAAAATAGCTAATTTTATTGCTAATGATGGAGCACATCTAATTTATTCGAGGCTGCCAGGATCTTTGGAACAATTACATAAATGTCAAAATATCTTACAATATTCTTTTTTAAACTCATAAAAAATGCCTATTGTATAAGCTACATGCATAAGTTCAGTGGATCCTACAGACAAATGGCTGATTTTATTGCTAATGACAGAAAAACATCTAATTTATTCAAAGCTACAAGGAACTTTGGAACAATTACATAAATGACAAGATATCTTAGAATGTTCTATTTAAAACTCAAATATAAAAAATACCAGTAACAGACTATTGTATAAGCTGCATGCATTCGTTCAATTTAGAGAAACCAATCCAGTGTTAGGGATACATACTTGGCTGTTAGCAATGTGCTAACCAGTGCCACCGTTGTCTGGTTGAAAAGTTTTAATAATGGGTTAAAATGCAATAACAGACCTGTTATAATTATAGGTAACTGCTAAACCCATAGGGCTCAATACAGTGCCTGGAGGATGGGAGGTAATCAGATTTGATGCAAAGTAGGGTAGCTCCAATTCTTTGAATCAAAAGCATTTCAAGGTAGCCTCATTGATGGGTGTAATCTGTAACTCCCAGGGTGGTTAATGTTTGTCAGTGCCAATTTACTGGAATATGTATCTAAATAAAGAATAAAATGATTGAATAATTAATTGTGTTTCTTGGGAAATGCTAAGCTTGTAGAAGTCATATATACACTGCCTGAGAAATAGGAGGTAATCAGATTTGTACCACAGAAAATGAGGGTAAATCCATTTTCTAGGATAAACAATATACTGCATTAAAAATAAGCAAAGCTGGGGAAAAATCTATAGGCAGGATGAAAACTTTCTTATTTCTAACTACTCACAGAATAGGTGGGGTTCAAACTCATGGCAAGCTAGTCATAAAACTGGCAGACCAGTGCACTAACCACTGTACTATGCTTGCCTAATAAGATTCATCTAACTAGAAAAGTTAGTGTAAGTCCCAATTTGACCAAAATTGTGATTTTTACAGAGTAATCTCACGCCAACATGGCAAGATCTAGCTCTTATTAGGCCAGTATGATACAGCTGATAAAGCACTAGCCTGCTAGGTTTTAAGACTAGATTGCCATGGGTTTGAATCCCAGCCTTTCCACGAATTATTCACAATTGTGTTGTGATTTTGCATGTTACTTCTCACTCTTATGTAGCACAAGTAGAAGATTGGTATAAATAAACAGGATATAAATAATTTGCAGAAAATACTCGAGACAACCTGCAGCAATGAACTTAAGTTCAATGAGTTTAAATTCACTTTATTATTATTAAATTAGAAACATGCACTAAACCACATGGATCATGCAGTGTGTAACTGAGTGAAGCATGCTACCAAATAGCATAATTTAAGCAAGTGTTTTGGGAAGTTTTAATTACAAATTAAAGATGTAAATGCATGGGAATGGTTAGGTGTGAGGAGTACCTGACTAACATGGGCCAGAAGTTTACTCCAGTGCTTCTTTGTTCTTAAGTTTGTACACCATGCACAACACTCATCTGCATCATGGTAAACAGCTCTTACAAAACTTCTGAAAAGAAACTTCAAATTATTTACAATAAAATTGTAATGTTCATCCTAAATATGGGTGCAAAATAACATGGTCAGGATTAATTAATTAAAATAATTAATCTATTTATATTATAAATATGATATTATTTCTATTTCAGTACTGTAAACAGTATTACAATGCTTTTTTCTACTGCATATACACTTTAACTCCTTAATTACATATCACAGGAAAGTCTTGATAAGTCACAAGTGAATCTATCTGAATCATACTAGGCAGTAGGCTGGTGGAGAGCAACCATTCATCATGTCTGGCATGCAAATGCACTCTATCTTTGCATCAACATACATACTCATCAAGACACCCCACATCCTGACATATGTAGCCTGTTTTTCATTGGTAATTTGTAGTTGAACAATATTTTATTTGTTTATGTACCTAACCTAAACTAGCATCACCTAAAATAAAAGTAAATTATTTTCTGCATATAGAGAGTCTTGAAAGAATTTACATTGAGTAATATATAAGGAAATGAACAGTGTAAAATGAGGATGGGACGGAAGAAAGGTTGCACATTCAAATCATGAAAGCCTTATCTATGTTACCCTGACTATGCATAATTTAATAAGTTTTTATTGAGGCTTTGGGTAGTTTCACCTAACATACAAAATTCTTTTTACAATGGTTTTCAGGGCACACAGATGCCCTTAAAACCACGAGGAAGTGCTAAATTCATGGACATCAAACGGTGCCTGAGGACTGAAAGGCACTTCAGGTTCATTCAAGGAACTGGAGCACAGAACCAATTCCATAGATCATGAGCCCCTCACCAGCTTCACTACATTTCCCCTTGAGGGGAACTGTACACCTACAACAGTATACCTGGAGTTTACCTGGAGAGAGTTCTGGAGGTCAATGCCCCCGCGGCCCGGTCTGTGACCAGGCCTCCTGGTGGATCAGAGCCTGATCAACCAGGCTGTTGCTGTTGGCTGCACGTAAACCAACGTACAAGCCACAGCCCGGCTAGTCAGGAACCGACTTTAGGTGCTTGTCCAGTGCCAGCTTGAAGACTGCCAGGGGTCTGTTGGTAATCCCCCTTATGTATGCTGGGAGGCAGTTGAACAGTCTCGGGCCCCTGACACTTATTGTATGGTCTCTTAATGTGCTAGTGACACCCCTGCTTTTCATTGGGGGGATGTTGCATCGTCTGCCAAGTCTTTTGCTTTCGTAGTGAGTGATTTTCGTGTGCAAGTTCGGTACTAGTCCCTCTAGGATTTTCCAGGTGTATATAATCATGTATCTCTCCCGCCTGTGTTCCAGGGAATACAGGTTCAGGAACCTCAAGCGGTCCCAGTAATTGAGGTGTTTTATCTCTGTTATGCGCGCCGTGAAGGTTCTCTGTACATTTTCTAGGTCAGCAATTTCACCTGCCTTGAAAGGTGCTGTTAGTGTGCAGCAATATTCCAGCCTAGATAGAACAAGTGACTTGACGAGTGCAAAGAGTGCAAAGTTAACCTAGGATAACCTAACATTGTTAAACAATGTGGTCATTGCAACTACACTGTATATTTATTGGTTAATTTGAGTACTGTGTCATGATGGTAGTGAAACAGTGACTGAAGCTGACACAGAGGAGGAAATAACAATACCTGGCCTTATCTAACTTGATTATGAGCACATATGCCATAGTCCTGAATTCAACATTGACTATCTAGGTACAAAGGCACGATATAGGTGTTTCGGGTATATTTTGCGTAGAAACCATTAGATGAGGTCAAATTTAGATGGTTTAGTGAAGTTAAAGCAATAACAGTACCAAACTGTACCGAAGATCTGCATATTAGCTATAATCAAGATTCAACAAAATAAATTTATATGAATATATATTTATTTTGACAAACCTTCATCTTTTCTACTTGGCACATCTTGCCAAACTTTCAGCAAAACTGTTACTATACAAGAACACAGTGTCACAGCAGTACAGTTATATAGATTATTATACATAGCAACATATGTGTAGAGAACCTGGGATAACCCAAAAAAAGACTTATTTCCATTGGGGTCCTTTAAGGATCAGTGTCGAGGTCACATTATTATTATAATCAAGGGGAAGCGCTAAACCCGTAGGATTATACAGCGTCTGGGGGGGGAATGTGGAAGGCATTCAGGCTTAATTTGGGGAACTGGAGCACAGATCCAATTCCCTAAATCAAGAGCCCCTCACCAACATCAAGGACCCTTCCCTGAGGGGTGTCGAGGTCACAATTAAGTTTATTTAGGTACAAGTGCATATAAATAGTCACACAAATTATCATACATGATAACAGGTGTAAATTACCTATGATAACCCCAAAAAATTGATTTATTCCCATTGGGTTTCAAAGTTCAATATCAGGGCCACACTTCAGGGTCTTCATAAGGATACGTGAAGTTAACTTAGAAGTTCCTCTCCTCCCGGTGACTGCAGAGTTGTGATATGGTGTGACTAATTATGCTGGTTCACTGTAATAAGTGATTACTGGTGGTCACTGCTTGTGGTAGTCAACGTCCTTTACAAGTTCTTGTCACATCACGGGACCATAGTTGGTGTTGGGGGTCTTCAGGGCCACCGAAGCTTACGCTTTAATAATGAAAGTAATAGTTATTTATTTATTTATTTATTTGAACATGATACAGAGAAGTACAAAGAAATACATTAGTTAAAGTGCAACATGCCAAAGCCTCTTGTATGCAGAGCATTATGGGCAGGCTTAAAATTAACTTAAGATTAACTAAGCAATGATATATTCAGTTATAATAATAACCATAATTTTTACGGCTTATGCTGTCAGTGGCCCTGATAAACTCAACAAAGAAAGAAAGAAAAAACATAATTTTTAAAGGGGTGGAGGAGTAAGCCAGCGGAAGGCCTCGGTCAGATGACAAAAGGCTCCAGCTACAGCTCCAGTAGCTCGATTGCTAGTGCATCCCAATGGAAATAAGTCACTTTGTCCGACTGTTTTTTTGGGTTATACTACTAGGTTCTCTACACATATGCTGCTATGTATGATAATCTGTGTAACTGTATTTGTGTATATCTGAATAAACTTACATTCGGCTCACACGCTGAGGTCCGGGGGTCGATCCCCGGTTGGAATCATTAGGACGTGTTTCCTTAAGACACCTGCTGTCCCTGTTCACCCATCAGTAGATACCTGGGTATTAGTCAACTGGTGTGAGTAGCATCCTGGGACAAAATTGACCTAATTTGCCCGAAATGCTCTGCATAACAAGGGGCTTTCTATATAGTAGTATGTCACTGACGTCAATTAGACCTGTATACCTTGTACATGTACTTGTAGAAATAAAGATTATTATTATTATTATTATTATTATTATTATTATTATTATTATTATTATTATTATTATTATTATTTTATTATTATTATTATGGATGTTAGCTAGGCCTGTATACCTTGTACATGTACTTGTAGAAGCAAAAAAAAATATTATATGACTAAGACCCGCGTCAGAAAACACTTGCCCAGTTTCCTGACAAACCTTACCTAACCTAACGCTTTAAATAATCAAGAAAATGGCACAATACAAGATCAAGAGAGTTTAAGTAAGACCCCGTGTGGGGTGAGCTGGGAAGATGGGACAGGCGAAGAATAGCGGTGGAGAGGAGCGTCCACAGTCAATGAAAAAGAACCAGGGCTTAACCCAGCTGCTAGGCTAGGGGCTCGTGGGACGAACTTGGAAGAAAACCGGAGGAGCAAGCTGTGTATGCATCGGTCTCGTGGTAGTTGAGGTCTTGAGTCTTGAGAAGCTGGCAGTTTTTAGGTCGCAGGAACACACAGGTGGCCCGGTGGCCTGGTGGCTAAAGCTCCCGCTTCACACACGGAGGGCCCGGGTTCGATTCCCGGCGGGTGGAAATTCCGACACGTTTCCTTACACCTATTGTCCTGTTCACCTAGCAGCAAATAGGTACCTGGGTGTTAGTCGACTGGTGTGGGTCGCATCCTGGGGGACAAGATTAAGGACCCCAATGGAAATAAGTTAGACAGTCCTCGATGACGCACTGACTTTCTTGGGTTATCCTGGGTGGCTAACCCTCCGGGGTTAAAAATCCGAACGAAATCTTATCTTATCTTAAAATGGTAACTAGCGCACACACACACAAAACAGGCCTAGTGTCTAATCGACATGTGCCTAGGACAAAATGGTGACACAGGAGAGGGCAGCACAGGTGGGAGTTATTGGAGTAATTGAAGAAGTAGGTTTGCAGTGGAGCCATTTTCAAACTTTTTGAAACTTCTGTAGAGGTGGTACAGTTTAGTCTTGCTACTGAAGGTGAAATGTAGAGGCTTGACGAACTCAAGAACTTGGGTGAGTGTGAAGAAGTGATTCGCAGACAAACTAGACTGCTTCAGCACCGAGGCCTTTGTAGAGCTCATGCAGGTCATGGTGTCAGCATTCGATGGAGAAGTGTAGAAGATAAGGGTTTCCCATGAGGGTGTACTGGAGTCGTCACTATCTTCTTCTGAAGTGAATTCATTTGGCTAGTTTACGATAGTGCTAGCAGGTGACTAAAGGTCGACAGGAGTAGTGGAGAGGTGTAATGGTGGTGTAACAGCAAGTTGGAAGGCGTGGGAGACAGTAGTTGAGGCTGCATGATCATCGTTGTCGGCGGTGGAAGTGGTTATAGAAGTTACAGGAGCAACGCCTCCTCCATGCTGAAGGTCACCTTCAGTGACGTCAACATGGCAGCCAGAGCCCTCGCTGAGGGCCCGGCTATTCACTACTTCCATATCAATCTAGCCTTCATTGAAGCAGAAAAATACCAACAAATCCCACAGTGCTATAACTGTTACTCATACCAGCATATCACCAAAAACTGCCCTGCCAAAGACAAGAAGTACTGCTCCACCTGTGGCCTTGAGGGCCATGACTTCAAGAATTGCACTACTGCTTCCCCACCGCAATGCTTGAACTGCAAGGATGGCCACCATACTCTTGCCGCCAGGTGCCCTATCAGAAGGGACATACTCAAGAAACAACAACAACAAAAGAAGTCCAAACCACAAGCACCCACATATTCTGCTATTGCCAAGATTCAAGCAGACACTACCAAGATACTACAAGCCACGCAAGCTGCTCCTACCACTTTCCTCACAGCACCTGCTGCCGACCCCACCAAGATTCTATGTTGCATCATGTATTCTCATGTACAGAATGCAGCTGAGCCCGGCTCCTTCAACACCACCATCAACGAACTATTCAAACTAAACAACATGCCTGGACTCACATTCCCTGCATCACCACCTTCCAGTGAGATCCTACAAACCACTGCAAATATTGCCAGCATAACTGCTGTTCCACCACTTACACAACCTCCACTCGACATAGAGATGGACCAATCTGAGACCACTGATACGTCGGCAAATCCCACCAACGAGAGTCCACCACCGCCTGCCTCCACCGCCACCGCAACTATCCCTTGCCTTGCCTTGCCTTGCCTCTGACACTTCAACCGCCAGCCAAGAAAGCTAAAACTCAAGAACCAAGGGCTGCAACTCCCCATACCGCTACTACTGCTCCACCGCAACAAGGAGCCAAGGTCAAGACTGCCAAAACTCAAGAACCAAGGGTTGCAGCGCCCCAGGCCACTACCAATCCCCCACCATAACAAGAAGCCAAGGTCAAGAATGGTGGATACTGCACAACCAACTTCCCTCAAGGAAGGTTCCTTGACGCTGGTGAGGGGCTCTTGATCTAGGGAATTGGATCTGTGCTCCAGTTCCCTGAATTAAGCCTGAATACCTTCCATTCCCCCCCCCCAAGAGTGCTGTATGATCCTATGGGTTTAGCGCTTCCTCATGATTATAATAATGCACAACCAACCAGAAGAAGAACCAAATGCGAACTCCAGAATGTGAGCAAGACACCAACGACATTTTGTCACCCAACTTGGAACTCCTGGCCAACAGTATCTACACCACCCTCCGCAACGCTGGAATCGACCACGAAGCACTGAAGAACAGGCTGAATCAGGCTTGTGCAGAGGGTAGTCCCTTCTAGAACTACTATCAAGACAAGTTTCCCCAGCACTTTGCTGTCTGCTAAAGCTGGGCTGTGGCTCCAATGGGACCCTGTTTTCTGCCTCTGCCCAACTGTGACACTGAAGATCCCAAGCGAGAAGACACTCCCCACTGGGGGAGTCAATGCAAGATAGAAGAAGTTACCCTCCAACCGGAGGGCCCAAGAGAGAAGATAGAAGAATGAAGAAGACGAACGACACCCCCGCCCCGAGGGCCACCGCCGGGTCACCATCTGGAGAAGACCCGGGCCGGAAGTACCGGCAAATCTCTAATGAATGAATGAATGAAGGAGCAGTTGCTTGGGCAGGAGACTGGTCTGATTTTCAAACGAAGCGACAGCATTGTGAGAAAGGAGGTGGCCTTTGTAGAATATAAATTCCCCTCCCCAGCGGGAGTCGAAGGGAGTCTTCTTGAGTGTAGAGCGACTGTCTTGCCAGTAGCAAGGTCAGCAGTGGAATACACAAAAACCCACACTTAGGAGAATGAAAGTTATGACGACGTTTCGGTCCGACTTAACCAAACGTCTAGCTTTGAGTCGACTTGATGAAGTCCTACAGAGGGCGAAACGTTGTCCCTTTTGTTCTGTGACTTAGGTGGTTGTTGATGGTACACCATTTCAAACCATGCGATGAGGATTACAGGACTGGTAGCTCTTCAAACCAGACAACAAGGCTCATCATAGTCTTGTAAATTCACTGGTACATTGCTATGATCCAATACGTATTTGGGGACAGGTGTTCTTGACTGGTAGTGTGCAGTTGATACTTTGTGACACTTTTGCAGTCGATGGGCTTAGACCTAGCAAGCCAATCAACCTACCAATAAACAGAAAAACAACCAATCAACAAAAACCTAACCAACCAACTAATTGACCAACTAACCGGTCAACCAACCAACCAACCAATCAATCAATCAACCAACAACTTGCCAAACAACCGACCATGCACTAACCAACTAACCAACCAACTGGCCAACCAATCAACTAACAGCCAGCCAACCACCCGACCAAAAAAAAACTTAAAAAACTGGATAGTCCAAATAACAACCACTTCATTAGGAACTCTACCAACATAAAGGAAATCAACAGATTATATTCATATTATTTGCTTTTCGCAAAACTGTAGCAACTGTGCATACATTTTTAGGGGCAATATAGTATTTGTATAAAAGTGGATGACAAATAAGGAAAACTTTTCTTCTGCCAAAAAATAATAAAAATATGGATTAGATTTAGATTTTGCCACCAAAGTGGCTAGTTTATTGTGCACCTCATATCCATCCTTAGGACGGTAGCGCAAGAGCATATGGATACACAAAACGCCCCAGGTGTACATATGGGTTTATATCTACAGTTCACTTATCTGTTACAAGCAATTTTAAGAAATTTCCTTAGTATATCTGGTATCTTATTTTCATTAATAAGATATCTTGATATGTCACATAGTTTATTATACTGTCTCCGTATTCCTCAGTAAGTGGACAGTTAAGCACATAGTGTTCAAGACAGTGACCATATGCCTGACCACATAAATTGAATTTAGCTTAATCATCATCTGTGTCTCCCCCAGACTGCCAGAAGTACTTGTAACCAAGCCTAAGCCTGGCCACTACAACATCAGTCAGTCTGTTCACATTGCAAGTTGCTCCATAAACATACTTATCTACGTTCATGTTATCATAGTTGGTTATAGATCTACTCAGGCTTCTAACTGCATTCCTATAACAATCACTTTCACTATTTACTTCTCTCCTAATATTATTCCTAATGCTAAACACAGATATACCAAAGTTATATTCTACATTTTCCTTCTGGGTACTCTTCTTGGCTAACATATCAACTTTATCATGAAGGAGTAATCCAATATGTGATGGGATCCATAGCAATTGTACATTAATTCCTTTGTCCCGGATTTTTGAGTATTTATATCTGGCTTCTCCAATGAGCAGGTTGTTGGAGTCATATGAGTCAAGAGCATTCAGTGATGAAATAGAATCAGTAATGATGATAGAGTCAAGCTCAGTGTCATAAGTTAGCTTTAGCGCCATTAGGATTGTAAACAATTCAGTTTGCAGTGTAGACGCCCAGTTGTTAATTCTTATGCCTAACTCAACAAATTTATTATCGTAATAAAGTTGGTAGAATTACCGACAATATGTAAAGTAAAAGGACACAAGTGCAACTAATGTGACATTTATTGTGGCAACGTTTCGCTCTCCAGGAGCTTTATCAAGCTTGATAAAGCTCCTGGAGAGCGAAACGTTGCCACAATAAATGTCACATTAGTTGCACTTGTGTCCTTTTACTTTACAAATTTATTATCGTTCTTAACTAGGGAGGTGGCAACAAGAGCAGATGCAGCCCTGCCAGAAGACTCTTGTTTAGATCCATCAGTGTATATAACTTGTGATAACTTATTACTACCAGCTAGGTGAGAAATTTCTTCCCTAAATCACTTGTTAAAGTGATTTAGGGAAGGGATTACTAGCAATGAGCTTCTTGGGAGGGACTTGCAGGTATGTGATATTAAATGAACACATCTTCCAGAGGGGTGAAATGCTCTTGTTGTCTACAGTGATACAGTTCATGCAGGTTATATAGCTTAATGTAATTGCACATTTTCACAATCCATTTAGATCTAATAGAGCAATCTACCAACCTAAGATTTCAAAGTCAAGACTGTAATGAAGTTAAAATTTCACATGGGACAATCTAATCTGGCAAAACATTGTACAAGTCGCAGCAAACTTTCTATCCATCATTAAGGCTACCAGAAAGGATTACCTGGAGTTTACCTGGAGAGAGTTCCGGGGGTCAACGCCCCCGCGGCCCGGTCTGTGACCAGGCCTCCTGGTGGATCAGAGCCTGATCAACCAGGCTGTTGCTGCTGGCTGCACGCAAACCAACGTACGAGCCACAGCCCGGCTGATCAGGAACTGACTTTAGGTGCTTGTCCAGTGCCAGCTTGAAGACTGCCAGGGGTCTGTTGGTAATCCCCCTTATGTGTGCTGGGAGGCAGTTGAACAGTCTCGGGCCCCTGACACTGATAGTAAAAAAAGGTGAAATTTAAAAGGATAAACTCTTGGTAAATATTGCGTATCATGAAGAAAAAGAAGGAAAAGAAGAATAACAAGAGTAAGAAAGACAACGAATGAGGAAAAGAAGAAAAGAAAAATAAGAAATTACACGGCAAGCTTCAGCTTGTACATTATTGTTAAGTAAACATACAAACACATAAGTTCAATTATCATACATAGTGTAAATCACCTAGGATAACCTTACAACGTTAAAGTGGCCCGTAGCCGGGTGGCAAAAGCTCTCGCTTCATACAGTGAGTGTCCGGGTTCGATTCCCGGCGAGGGTTGAAACATTGGGCGTGTTTCCTTAAACCGGTTGTCCCTGTTCACCCATCAGTTAAAATGGGTACCTGAGTGTTAGTGATTGGTGTGGGTCGCATCCTGGGACAAAACTGACCTAATTTGCCCGGAATGCTGTGCATAACAAGAGTTTTTCTGTATAGTAGTATGTCACTGATGTCAGCTAGGCCTGTATACTTTGTACTTGTAGAAATACAAATATTATTATTAAAAAAGTGACTTATTTCCATTGGGGCCTAACATTGCACAACTGTTCCTAATATATTTCAGAATATTCATTCACCCAAAGTTGTTTCTTACACTGTATTCCTTACTGAACTGTATACAGCACATAAACTAATAAGAAAAACTATTGCTACATATACTTGGCGTGAGGTAACATTTTTATTTGTCTAGAGTACAGTAAATCTCTAGTTTTAAAGGCTTTGTTTCAGGACTTTACGAAATAATAATTGTTTTTCATAATCAGGGCTTTTGTGTCAGATAACATCGATAAGTCCCGGAGGGCTACATATAGTGAGGCAAGATAACAGGTGGTGTGTGTTGTGGTGTGAAGGAGGGTGAGAGTGGTCAGTCATATGAGAGAATATTTCATCCAACACTCACAATGGAGCGGGACGAGAGTAAGTTTACCATAAACAGTAACTTTGTTGGTTATTATTATTAAAGATTAGCCGGTATTCCCCCGGCCCGGGCCTTTTCCAAGTGGTGGCCCGGCCTTGGCTCCCTCTTTAGGGAGTGTCTGAGACCTAAGTCTCCCATGGGAGGAGGCACAAGTACCTCCTCATCTTTGGGACCAACTGTCCCCAGGCCTAGCCACAAGCTAGGCCTCTCTGGTCTGCCATCCCCGCCCCAAGGAGGCAAATGGGAATGACAGTCTTATGAGCTAAAGGCTCGGGCTCAGGCACCTACCCTACCCTAGAAGGGTTAGGCATGATGTCGATCAACTTTGTTGGTGTGTAGCCCGTTCATATATATCAGGGTTATTTAAATCAGATTCATTTATAATTAATACAATTTGTAAGGAATTTAAGCTATGCATGACATGTCGCTAATAAATTTCACTTGACATGTGAGCTGGCAAAATTTTAACTTCATCCTCACGGTCAGCGTGCTGAGTCAGGTCATATGTGAGGTGACATCTCAGCTATATAAGCCTTTTGCTGTCCTGTTATTTTTGCAGTTCCTTGATAATGTGGTAAATCACGAAAGCGCTTTAAATTAACTATTTTTTTCACAGTACTTATTTTGTATATTATGATTTTACCTGTTTACTGTGATCTTATTACATATGTATATATGTCTGGATATATATATATATATATATATATATATATATATATATATATATATATATATATATATATATATATATATATATATATATATATATATATATATATATATATGTCGTGGCGAATATGTAAGACTGGTCAATTAGCAAGAACTCTTTTAAAATTAAGTCCTTTCCAAAATTTTATTTTATACGTTTAAAGGTATATTTTTTTTCATTAATGTTGGTGTAAAAAATTATAATTTTGCACCAAAAGAATTTTAGAAAACTTACCTAACCTTATTATAACAAGAACAATTTACTTACTTTTTTTTTTAAAGAAACCGGTCGGTGATTTTTGGATTAGCTCATGAATAGGACTACTCAAGTAGTATTTAACAATTAATGTGTGTTCATTTTGATACGAAAAATATAACTTACGTGTTGGAGAAACCTTTTAGCCTAACCCAACTAAATATATTCTAGATTTGTTTACAATAATTTAATACTAAACGAACACAGTGAAATATATTTTTTTCGTTGGGTTAAGAATGATTTTGGCGAAATTATTGCATACACAAATTTTTACTTTTCCTATATGGCAAGATGAACGTTGCTATTTAAGCCAAGATCGCAAGTTCTACCTATTCGGCACGACATATATATATATATATATATATATATATATATATATATATATATATATATATATATATATATATATATATATATATATATATATATATATATATATATATATATATGCAAAACAACCACTCTGAAAGAATAGAGAAATTCCAAGCGCTTTCGTGACTACTCACATTATCAAGGAACTGATAATGTGAGTAGTCACGAAAGCGCTTGGAATTTCTCTATTCTGTCAGAGTGGTTGTTTTGCATATTCTGAAATCACCTGTTTACTGTGATCTTGTTGCATATATATATATATATATATATATATATATATATATATATATATATATCATATATATATATATATTATATTATTATATATTATCACACTGGCCGATTCCCACCAAGGCAGGGTGGCCCGAAAAAGAAAAACTTTCACCATCATTCACTCCATCACTGTCTTGCCAAAAGGGTGCTTTACACTACAGTTTTTAAACTGCAACATTAACACCCCTCTTTCAGAGTGCAGGCACTGTACTTCCCATCTCCAGGACTCAAGTCCGGCCTGCCTTTATACAAAGGAACTATGCATGCTCTCTGCCAATCCCTAGGTACCTTACCCTCTTCCATACATTTATTAAATAATTGCACCAACCACTCCAAAACTATATCCCCACCTGCTTTTAACATTTCTATCTTTATCCCATCAATCCCGGCTGCCTTACCCCCTTTCATTTTACCTACTGCCTCATGAACTTCCCCCACACTCACAACTGGCTCTTCCTCACTCCTACAAGATGTTATTCCTCCTTGCCTTATACACGAAATCACAGCTTCCCTATCTTCATCAACATTTAACAATTCCTCAAAATATTCCCTCCATCTTCCCAATACCTCTAACTCTCCATTTAATAACTCTCCTCTCCTATTTTTAACTGACAAATCCATTTGTTCTCTAGGCTTCCTTAACTTGTTAATCTCACTCCGGTGGCCTGGTGGCTAAAGCTCCCTCTTCACACGCGGAGGGCCCGGGTTCGATTCCCGGCGGGTGGAAACGTTTCGACACGTTTCCTTACACCTGTTGTCCTGTTCACCTAGCAGCAAATAGGTACCTGGGTGTTAGTCGACTGGTGTGGGTCGCATCCTGGGGGACAAGATTAAGCACCCCAATGGAAATAAGTTAGACAGTCCTCGATGACGCACTGACTTTCTTGGGTTATCCTGGGTGGCTAACCCTCTGGGGTTAAAAATCCGAACGAAATCTTATCTTATCTTATCTTCAACAAAATTTGTTGATAGCATCTCACCCATTCTCTCATTTGCTTTCTTTTTACATTGCTTCACCACTCTCTTAACCTCTCTCTTTTTCTCCATATACTCTTCCCTCCTTGCATCACTTCTACTTTGTAAAAACTTCTCATATGCTAACTTTTTCTCCCTTATTACTCTCCTTACATCATCATTCCACCAATCGCTCCTCTTCCCTCCCGCACCCACTTTCCTGTAACCACAAACTTCTGCTGAACACTCTAACACTACATTTTTAAACCTTCCCCATACCTCTTCGACAGCATTGCCTATGCTCTCATTAGCCCATCTATCCTCCAATAGCTGTTTATATCTTACCCTAACTGCCTCCTCTTTTAGTTTATAAACCTTCACCTCGCTCTTCCCTGATGCTTCTATTCTCCTTGTATCCCATCTACCTTTTACTCTCAGTGTAGCTACAACTAGAAAGTGATCTGATATATCTGTGGCCCCTCTATAAACATGTACATCCTGAAGTCTACTCAACAGTCTTTTATCTACCAATACATAATCCAACAAACTACTGTCATTTCTCCCTACATCATATCATGTATACTTATTTATCCTCTTTTTCTTAAAATATGTATTACCTATAACTAAACCCCTTTCTATACAAAGTTCAATCAAAGGGCTCCCATTATCATTTACACCTGGCACCCCAAACTTACGTGACCAGGCCTCCTGGTGGATCAGCGCCTGATCAACCAGGCTGTTGCTGCTGGCTGCACCCAAACCAACGTACGAGCCACAGCCCGGCTGATCAGGAACTGACTTTAGGTGCTTGTCCAGTGCCAGCTTGAAGACTGCCAGGGGTCTGTTGGTAATCCCCCTTATGTGTGCTGGGAGGCAGTTGAACAGTCTCGGGCCCCTGACACTTATTGTATGGTCTCTTAACGTGCTAGTGACACCCCTGCTTTTCATTGGGGGGATGGTGCATCGTCTGCCAAGTCTTTTGCTTTCGTAGTGAGTGATTTTCGTGTGCAAGTTCGGTACTAGTCCCTCTAGGATTTTCCAGGTGTATATAATCATATATATATATATATATATATATATATATATATATATATATATATATATATATATATATATATATATATATATATATATATATATGCAAAACAACCACTCTGAAAGAATAGAGAAATTCCAAGCGCTTTCGTGACTACTCACATTATCAAGGAACATAGTTCCTTGATAATGTGAGTAGTCACGAAAGCGCTTGGAATTTCTCTATTCTTTCAGAGTGGTTGTTTTGCATATTTTGAAATCACCTGTTTACTGTGATCTTATTGCATATATATATATATATATATATATATATATATATATATATATATATATATATATATATATATATATATATATATATATATATCTATATCTCTATATATATATATATATATAGCTATTTATATATATATATATATATTTATATCTATATATATATATATATATATCTATATATATATATATATATATATCTATATATATATATATATATCTTTTCTTCTTTCAACAAACCGGCCTTATCCCACCAAGGCAGGGTGGCCCAAAAAGAAAAACAAAAGTTTCTCTTTTTACATTTAGTAACATATACAGGAGAAGAGGTTACTAGCCTCTTGCTCCCGGCATTTTAGTCGCCTCTTACAACACGCATGGCTTACGGGGGAAGAATTCTGTTCCACTTTCCCATGGAGGTAAGAGGAAATAGACAAGAACAAGAACTAGAAAGAAAATATAAGAAAAACCAGAGAGGTGTGTGTATATATGCTTGTACATGTATGAGTAGTGTGACCTAAGTGTAAGTAGAAGTAGCAAGACGTACCTGTAGTCTTGCATATTTATGAGATAGACAAAAGACACCAGCATTCCTACCATCATGTAAAACAATTGCAGGCTTTCGTTTTACACTCACTTGGCAGGACGGTAGTACCTCCCTGGGTGGTTGCTGTCTACCAACCTACTACCTAGAATATATATATATATATGTATATATACACATGTACATATATATATGTATATATACATATGTACATATATACATATATGTACATATATATATGTATATATACATATATGTATATATATACGCATACATATATATATGTATATACATATGTATATATACATATGTATATATACATATGTATATATACATACATGTATATATACATATGTATATATATATATACATATGCATACATACATATGTATATATACATATGTATATATATATATATGTACATATGTACATATACACATGTATATATACATATATATATGTACATACACATATACATATATGCATACATATATGTATATGTATATATATACATATATGTATACATATATACATACACATATGTACACATATATACATATATATATGTATATATACATACACATATATGTATACATACATACATATATATGTACACATATACATATACATATGTATATATATACATATATATACGTATATATACATATATATATATGCATATACACATATATACACATGTATATATACACATATATATGTATATACATATATACATATATATGCATATACATACACATTATATATATATATATATATATATATATATATATATATATATATATATATATATATATATATATATATATATATATATATATATATGTGTGTGTATATATATATATATATATATATATATATATATATATATATATATATATATATATATATATATATATATATATATATATATATATATATATATATATGTCGTGCCGAATGTGTAAAACTGGTCAATTAGCAAGAACTCATTTAAAATTAAGTCCTTTCTAAAATTTTCTCTTATATGTTTAAAGACATATTTTTTTCATTAACGTTGATGTAAAAATTTATAATTTTGCACCAAAAGGAACTTAGAAAACTTACCTAACCTTATTATAACAAGCGCAATTTATTTTAGCCTAACCCAACTAAATATATTTTAGATTTGTTTACAATAATTTAATACTACCTGGAGTTTACCTGGAGAGAGTTCCGGGGGTCAACGCCCCTGCGGCCCGGTCTGTGACCAGGCCTCCTGGTGGATCAGAGCCTGATCAACCAGGCTGTTGCTGCTGGCTGCACGCAAACCAACGTACGAGCCACAGCCCGGCTGATCCGGAACTGACTTTAGGTGCTTGTCCAGTGCCAGCTTGAAGACTGCCAGGGGTCTGTTGGTAATCCCCCTTATGTGTGCTGGGAGGCAGTTGAACAGTCTCGGGCCCCTGACACTTATTGTATGGTCTCTTAACGTGCTAGTGACACCCCTGCTTTTCATTGGGGGGATGGTGCATCGTCTGCGAAGTCTTTTGCTTTCGTAGTGAGTGATTTTCGTGTGCAAGTTCGGTACTAGTCCCTCTAGGATTTTCCAGGTGTATATAGTCATGTATCTCTCCCTCCTGCGTTCCAGGGAATACAGGTTTAGGAACCTCAAGCGCTCCCAATAATTGAGGTGTTTTATCTCCGTTATGCGCGCCGTGAAAGTTCTCTGTACATTTTCTAGGTCGGCAATTTCACCTGCCTTGAAAGGTGCTGTTAGTGTGCAGCAATATTCCAGCCTAGATAGAACAAGTGACCTGAAGAGTGTCATCATGGGCTTGGCCTCCCTAGTTTTGAAGGTTCTCATTATCCATCCTGTCATTTTTCTAGCAGATGCGATTGATACAATGTTATGGTCCTTGAAGGTGAGATCCTCCGACATGATCACTCCCAGGTCTTTGACGTTGGTGTTTCGCTCTATTTTGTGGCCAGAATTTGTTTTGTACTCTGATGAAGATTTAATTTCCTCATGTTTACCATATCTGAGTAATTGAAATTTCTCATCGTTGAACTTCATATTGTTTTCTGCAGCCCACTGAAAGATTTGGTTGATGTCCGCCTGGAGCTTTGCAGTGTCTGCAATGGAAGACACTGTCATGCAGATTCGGGTGTCATCTGCAAAGGAAGACACGGTGCTGTGGCTGACATCCTTGTCTATGTCGGATATGAGGATGAGGAACAAGATGGGAGCGAGTACTGTGCCTTGTGGAACAGAGCTTTTCACCGTAGCTGCCTCGGACTTTACTCTGTTGACGACTACTCTCTGTGTTCTGTTAGTGAGGAAATTATAGATCCATCGACCGACTTTTCCTGTTATTCCTTTAGCACGCATTTTGTGCGCTATTACGCCATGGTCACACTTGTCGAAGGCTTTTGCAAAGTCTGTATATATTACATCTGCATTCTTTTTGTCTTCTAGTGCATTTAGGACCTTGTCGTAGTGATCCAATAGTTGAGACAGACAGGAGCGACCTGTTCTAAACCCATGTTGCCCTGGGTTGTGTAACTGATGGGTTTCTACATGGGTGGTGATCTTGCTTCTTAGGACCCTTTCAAAGATTTTTATGATATGGGATGTTAGTGCTATTGGTCTGTAGTTCTTTGCTGTTGCTTTACTGCCCCCTTTGTGGAGTGGGGCTATGTCTGTTGTTTTTAGTAACTGTGGGACGACCCCCGTGTCCATGCTCCCTCTCCATAGGATGGAAAAGGCTCGTGATAGGGGCTTCTTGCAGTTCTTGATGAACACAGAGTTCCATGAGTCTGGCCCTGGGGCAGAGTGCATGGACATGTCATTTATCGCCTGTTCGAAGTCATTTGGCGTCAGGATAACATCGGATAGGCTTGTGTTAATCAAATTTTGTGGCTCTCTCATAAAAAATTCATTTTGATCTTCGACTCTCAGTCTGGTTAGCGGCTTGCTAAAAACTGAGTCATATTGGGACTTGAGTAGCTCACTCATTTCCTTGCTGTCATCTGTGTAGGACCCATCTTGTTTAAGTAGGGGCCCAATACTGGACGTTGTTCTCGATTTTGATTTGGCATAGGAGAAGAAATACTTTGGGTTTCTTTCGATTTCATTTATGGCTTTTAGTTCTTCCCGCGATTCCTGACTCCTAAAGGATTCTTTTAGCTTAAGTTCGATGCTTGCTATTTCTCTGACCAGTGTCTCCCTACGCATTTCAGATATATTGACCTCTTTTAGCCGCTCTGTTATTCTTTCCCGTCGCCTGTAAAGGGAGCGCCTGTCTCTTTCTATTTTACATCTACTCCTCCTTTTTCTTAGAGGAATAAGCCTTGTGCATACATCGAGTGCCACCGAGTTAATCTGTTCTAGGCATAAGTTGGGGTCTGTGTTGCTTAGTATATCTTCCCAGCTTATATCGGTTAGGACTTGGTTTACTTGGTCCCACTTTATGTTTTTGTTATTGAAGTTGAATTTGGTGAATGCTCCCTCGTGACTAATCTCATTATGTCGGTCTGGGGCTCCGCGCATACATGACTGAACCTCAATTATGTTGTGATCTGAGTATGTTTTTGATATGGTGACATTTCTTATCACACAGTGAAATATATTTTTTTCGTTTGGTTCAGAATGATTTTGGCGAAATTATTGCATACACAAATTTTCACTTGTCCTATATGGCAAGATGAGCGTTGCTATTTAAGCCAAGATCGCAAGTTCTGCCTATTCGGCACGACATTTATATGTATATATATATATATATATATATATATATATATATATATATATATATAATATATATATATATATATATATATATATATATATATATATATATATATATATATATATATATATATATATATATATATATATATATATATATATACGTGTGTGTTGATGTGTCAGTAAGTTAATCAGTGACGTATCTCTGTCGAAAAGAACACTAAAATGCGGTTTAGGTAACCATTATTGGCTTGACAAAGCCTGTAACGGAGCCAACAACTATGATGAATTTCAGTAATAAAGTTTCTAAGCTGTACTTTAGTTTCTTCAAAACGCTGTTGGTACTCATTTACCATAATTGTCATACATATGTGCTCTGTTATGATGTTTCAACACACTTTTCTTTGTATCCAGCTATGGTTTGAATAATTATATATTTAAGTGATGTCTGTGCTAATTCATATGAAGAGTGCTTGTTAAATTTTCTTATGTATAAACTGTATTATATAAGAAAATTTTCACAATATATAAAATGCGAATACTCTGCACGGTACAAAATGACTTGATATATGCGAGCCATAATTTTTGTTTTTTGTTTTGATCTATTAAAAGAGGTAATTAACGGACATCACCATATACTCTGCCCTGAAAGTAACAAAAAAAAAATCCTGGCGCTGCGCAGATCTTAGAGGAAATGTCGCCCCAAGAACCATTAACATTATTTTAATACTTTATAACTGTGAGTGTTGCTTGAGGTTTTTCGCTCTTGTGAAGAAATGTGCCAAGTCTATGAAGAAATTCCAGTGACACGTTATTTACCATTTTGTCCTAGGCACATGTCGATTAGATACTAGGCCTGTTGTATACACGTGCGTGTATGTTAGTATGTTACTACGTATGATAATTGTACTTACATGCACCTGTACCTTAATAAACTTGCTTAACACAGCCGCTACTACGACTGATCTGTCACCCTGTGAGGAGGGGGGAGGGGGGGGTTCATGATCCCAGAAACTGGATTTTTCCTTTCCTTCCTTGGATCGAATCTCAAGTGCTTCCCATTATCCAGGGTGCCACATGACCAATACGGGTTTAGCGCTTCCCCCGATTAAAAAAAAAAGTAACTACAACTGTTCCATTTACTTGTCTACCCGTATTAAATGCCGGTCCAGAACCGAGAAGAAATGGAGATTATCGTGTCATTCTATTGCACGAATTTCGTCACCTTGGAGTAAACTGCGATAGTGGATGTGATTCATGGTGTCCACATAGTTTACAGTGTGTGTGTACTCACCTGTTTGTGGTTGCAGGGTTCGATTCATAGCTCCTGGCCCCACCTCTTCCCTGGTCGCTACTAGGTCCTCTCTCTCTCTCTCCCTGCTCCATGAGTTTTATCAAACCTCGTCTTAAAACTATGTATGGTTCCTGCCTCCACTACGTCACTTTTCAGACTATTCCACTTCCTGACAACTCTATGTGTGTGTGTGTGTGTGTGTGGAAAATATTGTGCAGAACATAATATTTGGCAGTAATCTTATACTAGGATTAAATATGGGCTTACCGTGTGGCATAAATGTATCATAAATTTAGGTTGATTTCATACAGTAATCATATACTCTACAGTACATGTTACAATAAGATATACACACCATTGTGGTGGAGTCGTAACAGAAAAGGAATGAAATAAAATGAACAACATGTAATACTAAGTCATTCATGGGTCTTACATTTTCATTAGTTAATTTAATATCTTTATTATACACCCCATACCCATCCTGTGGGTGGTAGTCAAAGGATTACAGAGGTACATAATGGGTCCAGGAACTGGATCGCTAAGTTTTGATAGCTGAACAAGTTACAGTGGTAATGAACTATTTACATGTTTATATCTAGCTACAATCGTAATGAGTTATTTATGTAGACATGAATTAGGTCAAGCAGCAGTGAACAATGATGAACAGGTTAATGCTTAATGCTGTAAAGTAAACGAGATATGAAAGGCCCCATCACACATGAGAGCTTAACTCATCACTATATATAGAAATTTCTCGATGCTCCACAAACCTGTATAAAGCTTTCTGACGTTTTCTTTGTTTTTTCCAGGTGACGGAAATATTGTTACAAAGAACAGAAAATCTCCTCCCATAGAGTGGACTAACATCCAGTTCAGTAAACTAACAAAGTTCCTATTTCTCCTGGACAACGGAGACAAGACACTGGACAGCACGGAGACCACTGTACTTGAGGAAATACCATCATCCCTCAAAGATCATAACAGCACGGAGAACATGGCCGAAAAGAAAACTCGTCCAACTCTCGAGGCTCAAAAGGCTTTCGTTTCAGTCTTGACAGACGAAGAATTCAGTTTTAGTTCAGTCTTGGAGGTGCTTCGGAGACGCGTTATGGAGCTGGTGGATTATTCAATAATAACGCTGGAAGAGGACTCTGAAGGTGCTAACTGGGCTGTGAGGAAGCAAGACGAACACCTGCTGACTCTGGTTGAGATTTGCCGTTACCTCGAAATCGATTGTCAAGGCCTTGAAGACAAGATTGAAAAAGTCCAGAAGAAATTATTGCTTACAGAAGAAGAAAAGAAGACCACTTTCTTCACAAATGCTGACAGTTTGCGCATTTGCCGTATATGTGACCATCTGACGATCCCTATCGTCCATCAGCTGCTGGATACTGTGAAAAATGATGAGAGTCTCAGCAAATTCGTTCATACAAAACTTGATATTTCCTTGGAGAAGTTAAGTAAGACAGATGGTCTGAAGGAGGTTTTATTTTTCTACATGATCAGAGTTTTAGAGGAAAACGATAAACTCAACCGTATATATACAGGCAAACTTGAAGAACTCCTGGAAAGAGTGAGCAAAGCAGTAACAGACAAGAATGATCGGCTCATTATCAAGGGTGTGGTCAGTACTCTGAGTGTGTACCCCATGAAGTGTCGACCAGCCGGTCACTGCCTCGTCTTCTGCGTCACCAAGGACAGAAAAGGAGCACAAGGAGAAATAAAAAAAGTTAAAAGTGTTTTTGAGAATTCTCTTGGTTACACAGTTCACATTGAAGAAAACCCAACTCACAAGACACTGCAGAAGTGCAGGAAAGAGCTGCTGAAGCCAAAGTATCGCTTCTATGACTCTATCGTATACTGGTTCATGGCTCATGGCACAGAGACCAACCTGAAGTTAGCCGATGGCGAGGATTATAAGCGGCAGGATTTTATCGACGAGTTCTCTAAAATGGACAGCTTCAGAAAGAAGCCAAAATTATTTTTTATGGCATCTTGTCGAGGGAGAAAAACCATATCAATCAAAAAGAAAAGTAAGTGTTAGGTTCTTGTGGTGTGGTGAGGGCAAAACGAAGACGGTGCTACCAAGAATGTACATAAACCTAGCTGTTTTTGGTGAACCTAACAGAGGGTGTGTGTAGCGGTAAAGATTTTGTAAAATAACACGAAAAACGGATCATTGTTTGAGATCATTGGTGTAAGTTTGATGACAATGAAATAAAATATAAATGTAAAATATATTAGCTACTATTTTGCAGGCAAGGCACACGACTTGTGTCTAGAAATAAAACGAGAGAATTATATTGTTATCTACGGAAGTGGTGTGCAAGAAAGGCAATTTAACACATCCTTGGATCGGAATGCTTTATATTTGGAAAAAATCTATAAGTTCATTTTATGGTAAAATGTGCTCTTTAATAAGTATGAACTCTATTTATAACAATTTAAAATTGCTAAAGAAGTATTTAATAAGACATTTTTATTCATTTTACGAAAAATATATTTAAAAAATAATTTTCTTGCAAATAACACATAATTTTTGATATAAACTACTAGCTTTTAGAGTACAGTATATACTGTCAAATGGAGGGATTATGTACACCATGTCACTTATAGTGATTATTTTGTATGTTATAGTAACATTTTTCAATTTTCAGCCTTCTATTGTGAGACTTTATCTTTTGTATGACTTACAACACTTGATTGTCTGATGACAGTTGCTGTATTTTCTCTAGTTTCTTTATGTACTTAACTTATTCAGGGCTCATCACTGGTGCCACAGCCTGAAAGATTCTTTGTAAAATGTAGGTAAGGATGGGTGATATAGTTAAGTTAGGGAAGACTGCCTATACACTGATACGTGGATTAGTATAAAAGGAGTTAATTATGGATGATATACGATTGGTTTGTTGCTTTGAATGGTATTAACTATTGTTGATACATACTGAACCAGCGGCGTCTGCTGCTGGTTCATTTTTTTATTTACAAGTTTGTAAATATTGTCTTAGTTAAATATTGATCCTTGTGGCACCTCAGTTCTAACTGTAAGTCTGTCTCTAATTTCATCAAGTGAAGTACTTGTTAATAAACGCTTTTTCGCGTCCCATTAGGATGCTATACATCATTGCTTTATATCTGCCTATTACCCCATATCTTTCATCTTTTCCCATCATCTTGCTCACTTCTTAACTGCAACTTTCCTCTCTGGAAAAAAGATGGGGTCCGAGTGGCGGTGGACGGGACCAAGGAGGGAGAGGCTTTTTCAGTAATCCCAGAGAACTGCCACAACATCACAGCCGTCTACTACAGGATGGATCGCTTGGTTGCTAATGCAACTCTACCCGAGCAATACTCCTTCAGGTTACCCGATGGAGGCAAGTGTTTGGGGTTCCCATTCATTGGTCAGGATTACAATTACTACTAATATTACTACTGCTAATATTTCTACTACCTCCTCCTCCTCCTCCTCCTCCTCCTACTACTACTACTAATAATAATAATAGCAACCGTAACAGTTGAAGCTTTAGTTGGCTACCAGAGCTAGGTTTTACACCCTAATTAAAAATAAAGAGGTAATCACTTCTTAGTAGTTCCCTAAGATGATAATAGCGACACTGTAATTGAATTTTTATTAGGTGGTAATCATACTAACTTTGTGAGTCATTCATTATCCTTTGTACATATGTCAGTAACATACATCTGACCTTTCATACGTTCATCAAAATGTCTCAATTTAAGGTACTGTCTGTGTGTCTTTATTAGGCTCAGTGTACGTGGACACAGTGTGTCGTCTACTGGAACAACACCGCGGCGACAACATTACACAGGTTCTCGAGAGAGTCTGTAACAAGATGCACCAGATACTGTTTTCTTGCAATGAAAAGTTCGAGGGGGAGGCCAAACAGGCGTGTTACTACGAGAGTACTCTTCAGAAGACCTTCATCGTGCCTGGGGAGCCTCAGGGAATCTACCAACAATAGGGTGAAACGACTTCAAAAGACAAAGACGAGCTTTTATCAGGACAAAGTTTCGCTCTATATAGAGTTTTATTAAGTCATGACCTGCACGACTTGATGGAACTCTACACACAGCGAAATGTTTCAGTTAAAGCTTGTTCTGTAACTTGATTTGATCTTTTCACTGCCGAAGTTCATGAAATGGGAAAGTTGGGGGTAAATAAGGTTGATTCGACGAAGGAGAAGGGTAGTTCCAATTCCTTAGATCAAGAGCTCTTCACTGGCAGCAAAGGACTCCTCTGAAGGGAGTAGTTCCTGTTTTTTATAGTATTAAAATCCACCTATTGCTAGAAGACCCTTAAGAAACATGTCACAAGGAATGTCTAAGAGCATCTTTTGATATCACTTGAAAGATCACATTGTTAATAACTTCTTAGGAACCTGTAGATATTTACATTAATGAGCAGGTGTACAGGTGTACCTAATAAAGAGGCCACTGAGTTTCTGTTAAATGCTTCATTGTAGCCCAAGAATATGCAATTTACCATGCCCTATCTACTTCTCTTCAGCTTTATTATTCTGCTATAAATCTGTAAGTTCATGAGGCAGATCTTACGGTCAAATGTTAGTCGCTTAATTAACTTCTTTATTACCTTATTTTCTCACTTTAGACAGTATACATGTTAGTAATACCGGTTGATAATTGCTTTCCTCTCGTTGTAAATAATTTTAATATCCTGTGAAATGGGGAACCCTCCACTTTAGTTTCCTCAGTAAAATATCTGGGAATCCCCTATGACCCATGCATGTTAGGTGAATTGATAGGAAACAGTGTTGTAAAGGCAGCGAATGCCAGACTGAAGTTCCTCTACAGACAAGCACAGTGTCTACCTACTGAGGCTCGCAGGACCCTATGTCTAGCTCTTATACAATGTCATATGGACTACGCTTGCTCTTCATGGTACTCTGCCTTGACAAAAAAAAAAAACGAAAGATAAACTGCAGTTCACCCAGAACAAAATGGTAAGATTCATCCTGGACCTGGGACCAAGAGAACATGTAGGCCAGGATGAATTACAACAACTGGTTATGCTGAATGTTGAAGACAGAGTAAAATAACTGAAGTTAAATCAAATTTACAAAGTTGCTCACAGACAGTGTCCAGAATATCTTGCTGCTAATTTTGTCAAGGTTGGGAACCAAAGTAATCACAGTACTAAGGGGAGAGAACACAACTTTGTAGTACCCACAGTCAGTGGCTAAGCTTCAAACACCTTTTATTGTACAGCAATAAATGAATGGAACAGACTGCCCGCACATGTCAAAGCCAGTCATAGCATGAACCAGTTCAAGAAGAGAACCAAAAGGTACCTAATGAATGTAGCGACAGAAAGAGAGGAGAATGAATTTTTATTTTTTTTAGCTAACACATGTAAATGTAAATAACTTATTTTACATTATTCCAAGTATATCACCTTTATAGTATAATAATAATATATTACCTCTTTCATAGTATAATAATAAGGTATTAAAAGGACCCCAATGGAAATATCACTTTTTCTGACTTTTTTGGGGTTATCCCAGGTTCTCTACACATATGTTGCTATGTATGATAATTCTATGTAACTGTATTTGTGTATACCAGAATAAACTAACTTATTCCTGTGCTTATGTATTATGATCATATTTGTGGGTCGCATCCTGGGGACAAAACTGTCCTAATTTGTCCGAAATGGTCTGTATAACAAGGGTCTTGCTATATAGTAGTATAGTTGATGTCAGCTGAGCCTGTATACACTGTACATGTGTTTGTAGAAATAAAGATTATTATTATTATTATTATTATTATTATTATTATTGTGCAAGAACGGTATAAAATACCGAAAATATTATTATTATTATTATACTACTGAATCTACTATAGGTACATATTTACTGCTGAATAAACTTACACATAGTGTACATATTGTACTCACCTATTTGTGGTCGCGGGGGTTGAGTCATAGCTCCTGGCCCCGCCTCTTCACTCGTCTTAAAACTATGTATGATTCCTGCCACCCATCTCGATACCCATCAGTTACACAACCCAGGGCAACACGGGTTTAGAGCAGGTCGCTCCTGTCTGTCCCAACTACTGGACCACTATGACAAGGTCCTCGATGCTCTAGGAGACAAACAAAAGGCAGATGTAGTACACACAGGCTTTGCAAAAGCCATTGACAAGTGTGACCATGGTGTAATAGCGCACAAAATGCATGATAAAGGAATAACAGGAAAAGTTGGAAGATGGATCTATAATTTTCCGACAAATAGAACACAAAGAATAAAGTCTGAGGTGGCTACGATGAAAAGCTCTATTTCATAAAGCACAATATTCGCCCCCATCCTGTTTCTTATCCTCATTCAAATTCAAATTCAAAGTTTATTCTCTATAAGGATTACAATGCTGAGTTTACAGAAATTTGGTTATTGTTTGGTTTACATGTAGTAAAATTGTGATTACAGAGTGTACCACTAGAACGCTTAGCATGGCTAGGCATTTCGGGCATACTTAGTTTTATTCTTAATCGTAAAATATTACAAATTATGAGGTAAGTTGGTATTATGGCTAAGTGACTAAATACTAGTTTGTGAGTTTAGCAATGTGAATGCTTTTGTTTTGGCACAGTATATAGTTTCAGTATTGGAGTATCACAGGATTCATTATTTTAAGACTGAGATTAATATTTCTGTTTCTGTTTATGGTCAAATGAGTGAGCGAGTGTAAGTGTGAACCACCAGGTGGTATTCGTGTAGTTAGTTGATGGGGTGTATCAGGGAGATAAGATGTTTTCTAATGGTAGTTTTGAAGGTGATGAAGGTGTCTGCAGTTCTAGAGTTCTCAGGTAGGGTATTCCAGATTTTAGGGCCTTTGACATACATTGGTAGTTTTGAAGGTGATGAAGGTGTCTGCAGTTCTAGAGTTCTCAGGTAGGGTATTCCAGATTTTAGGGCCTTTGACATACATTGAATTTTTGTAAAGGTTTAGTCGGACACGGGGAATGTCGTAGAGATGTTTGTTTCTGGTGTTATGCCTGTGGGTTCTGTCACAACTATCAAGAAAGCGTTTTAGGTCAAGGTTGATATTAGAGTTTAAGGCCCTGTAGATATAGATTGCACAGTAGTAAGTGTGGATGTACTGAACTGGGAGTAAGTTTAGATCTTTGAAGAGTGGGGGGGTGTGCTGCCAGGGATGGGATTTAGTGATTATTCTTACTGTAGCTTTTTGTTGGGTTATTATTGGCTTTAGGTGTGTTGCTGCAGTTGATCCCCAAGCACAAATAGCGTAGGTGAGGTATGGATAAATAAGTGAGTGGTATAGTGTGAGAAGGGCATTTTGCGGCACATAGTATCGTATCTTGGAGAGGATCCCAACCGTTTTGGATACTTTTTTGGCTATATGCTGGATATGGGTGCTGAAATTCAGGTTGTTGTCAAGGTATAAGCCTAGGAATTTTCCCCCATTATTTCTGGTAATTAGAGTGTTGTCAATCTTAATGTTAATTTGTGCATCTCCTGCTCTGCTACCAAACATAATATAGTAAGTTTTGTCAGTGTTAAGCGTAAGTTTATTGGCTCATATCTGACATAGACAAGGATATAAATCACAGCACTGTGTCTTCCCTTGCAGATGACACCCGAATTTGCATGAGTGTCCTCCACTGAAGACACCGCAAGACTCCAGGTGGACATCAACCAGATCTTTAAATGGGTCACAGAAAACAATATGAAGTTCAATGATGAGAAAATTCATTTACTTCGATATGGAAAACGTGAAGAAATTAAAACTATATCAGATTATAAAACAAATTCCAACCACATAATAGAGCGAAAAACTAATGTAAAAGATCTGGGAGTGATTATGTCAGAGGATCTCACCTTTAAAGACCATAACATTGTATCAATCGCATCTGCTAGAAAAATGACAGATGGATAATTAGAACCTTCAAAAATTGGGATGTCAAGCCCATGATGACACTCTTCAGATCGCTTGTTCTATCTAGGCTGGAATATTGCTGCACACTAACAGCACCTTTCAAGGCAGGTGAAATTGCTGAACTAGAAAATGTACAGAGAACCTTCACGGCACACATAACTGCGATAAAACACCTAAATTAATGGGAACGCTTGAAGTTTCTCAACCTGTACTCACTAGAATGCAGACGGGAGAGATACACGATTATATACACTTGGAAAATCCTAGAGGGATTAGTATGAAAAGCAGGGGTGCCACTAGTACGATAAGAGAAAACACAACAAATGTCAGGGGCCCAAGACTGTTCAGCTGCCTTCCAGCATACATAAGGGGGATTACCAATAGACCCCTGGCTGTCTTCAAGAAGGCGCTGGACAGGCACCTAAAGTCAGTACTTGACCAGCAGGGCTGTGGTTCGTACGTCGGGTTGCATACGGCCAGCATACGGCTGATCAGGCCCTGATCCACAATGAGGCCTGGTCACAGACCGGGCCACGAGGGCGTTGACCCCCGAAACCCTCCCCAGGTATACACTACGTCATTTTCCAGACTATTCCGCTTCCTGACAACTCTTATGTGTTTGTGTGTGTGTGTACTCACCTAGTTGTACTCCCCTAGTTGAGGTTGCGGGGGTCGAGTCCGAGCTCCTGGCCCCGCCTCTTCACTGATCGCTACTAGGTCACTCTCCCTGAGCCTTGAGCTTTATCATACCTCTGCTTAAAGCTATGTATGGATCCTGCCTCCACTACATCGCTTCCCAAACTATTCCACTTACTGACTACTCTGTGGTTGAAGAAATACTTCCTAACATCCCTGTGATTCATCTGTGTCTTCAGCTTCCAACTGTGTCCCCTTGTTACTGTGTCCAATCTCTGGAACATCCTGTCTTTGTCCACCTTGTCAATTCCTCTCAGTATTTTGTATGTCGTTATCATGTCCCCCCTATCTCTCCTGTCCTCCAGTGTCGTCAGGTTGATTTCCCTTAACCTCTCCTCGTAAGACATACCTCTTAGCTCTGGGACTAGTCTTGTTGCAAACCTTTGCACTTTCTCTAGTTTCTTCACGTGCTTGGCTAGGTGTGGGTTCCAAACTGGTGCCGCATACTCCAATATGGGCCTAACGTACACGGTGTACAGGGTCCTGAATGATTCCTTATTAAGATGTCGGAATGCTGTTCTGAGGTTTGCTAGGCGCCCATATGTGTGTGTGTGTGTGTGTGTGTGTGTGTGTGTGTGTGTGTGTGTGTGTGTGTGTGTGTGTGTGTGTACTCACCTATTTGTGCTCACCTATTTGTGGTTACAGGCGTCGAGTCATAGCTCCTTGCCCCGCCTCTTCACTGATCGCTACTAGGTCCTCTCTCTCTCTCCCTGCTCCACGAGCTTCATCAAACCACGTATTAAAACTATGTATGCTTCTTGCCTCCACTAAAAAAAGTAGCTCTGTTCCACAAGGCACAGTACTAGCTCCCATCTTGTTCCTCATCCTCATATCTGACATAGACAAGGATGTCAGCCACAGTACCGTGTCTTCCTTTGCAGATGACACCCGAATCTGCATGACAGTGTCTTCCATTGCAGACACTGCAAGGCTCCAGGCGGACATCAACCAAATCTTTCAGTGGGCTGCAGAAAACAATATGAAGTTCAACGATGAGAAATTTCAATTACTCAGATATGGTAAACATGAGGAAATTAAATCTTCATCAGAGTACAAAACAAATTCTGGCCACAAAATAGAGCGAAACACCAACGTCAAAGACCTGGGAGTGATTATGTCGGAGGATCTCACCTTCAAGGACCATAACATTGTATCAATCGCATCTGCTAGAAAAATGACAGGATGGATAATGAGAACCTTCAAAACTAGGGAGGCCAAGCCCATGATGACACTCTTCAGGTCACTTGTTCTATCTAGGCTGGAATATTGCTGCACTCTAACAGCACCTTTCAAGGCTGGTGAAATTGCCGACCTAGAAAATGTACAGAGAACTTTCACGGCCCGCATAACGGAGATAAAACACCTCAATTACTGGGAGCGCTTGAGGTTTCTAAACCTGTATTCCCTGGAACGCAGGAGGGAGAGATACATGATTATATACACCTGGAAAATCCTAGAGGGACTAGTACCGAACTTGCACACGAAAATCACTCACTACGAAAGCAAAAGACTTGGCAGACGATGCACCATCCCCCCAATGAAAAGCAGGGGTGTCACTAGCACGTTAAGAGACCATACAATAAGTGTCAGGGGCCCGAGACTGTTCAACTGCCTCCCAGCACACATAAGGGGGATTACCAACAGACCCCTGGCAGTCTTCAAGCTGGCACTGGACAAGCACCTAAAGTCAGTTCCTGATCAGCCGGGCTGTGGCTCGTACGTTGGTTTGCGTGCAGCCAGCAGCAACAGCCTGGTTGATCAGGCGCTGATCCACCAGGAGGCCTGGTCACAGACCGGGCCGCGGGGGCGTTGACCCCCGAAACTCTCTCCAGGTAAACTCCAGGTAAACTACGTCACTTTCTAGGCTATTCCACTTCCTAACAACTCTGACTGAAGAAATACTTCTTAACATCCATTCGACAGATCGGAGTCATCAGCTTCCAATTGTGACCCATTGTTTCTGTGTCTCATCTCAGGAACATCCTGTCTTTGTCCACCATGCCAATTGCTCGCAGTATTCTATATGTCGTTATCACGTCTTTCATAGCCCTCCTGTCCTCCAGTGTCGTCAGGCCGATTTCCCTTAATCTTTCTTCGTAGGACAACCCCCTTAGCTCTGGGACTAGTCTTGTTTCAAACCTTTGCACTTTCTCTAATTTCTTGACGTGGTTGACCAAGTGTGGATTCCAAACTGGTGCTGCGTACTCCAATGGGGGCCTTACGTATATGGTGTGCAGAGTCTTGAACGATTTCTTAACGAGGTATCGGAACGCTATTCTTAGGTTTTCCGGACGCTCGTATGCTGCAGCAGTTATTTGGTTGATGTGGCCCTTAGGAGATGTGCTCAGTATTATACTCACCTCAAGATCTTTTTCCTTGAGTGAAGTTTGCAGCCTTTGGCCACCTAGCCTATACTTTGTCTGTGGTCTTCTTTGCCCTTCCCCGGGGGTTGAATTCGAGAAGCCAGTTGCTGGACCACGTGTTCAGCCTGTCCGGGACTCTTTGTAGTCCTGCCTGATTCTCATCGGATTTAATTCTCCTCATTAATTTCACATCATCTGCGAACAGGGACACTTTTGAGGCTATCCCTTCCATCATGCCATTCACATATACCAAAAATAGCACTGGTCCTAGGACTGACCCCTGTGGGACCCCGCTCGTCACAGGCGCCCACTGTGATACCTCATCACGTACCATTACTCGTTGTTGCCTCCCTGTCAGGTTTTCTCTGATCCATTGCAGTGCCCTTCCTGTTATACGCGCCTGATCCTCCAGCTTCTGCACTAATCTCTTGTGAGGAACTGTGTCGAAGGCCTTCCTGCAGTCCAGGAAAATACAATTAACCTAACCCTCTCTCTCATGTCTTACTTCTGTTACTTTGTCATAAAACTCCAGATGGTTTGTGACACAGGATTTGACTTCCATGAATCCGTGCTGGTTATCGTTTATAATCTTGTTCCGTTCCAGGTGCTCCACCACTCTCCTCCTGTGTGTGTGTGTGTGTGTGGTGTGTGGTGTGTGTGTGTGTGTGTGTGTGTGTGTGTGTATGTGTGTGTGTGTGTGTGTGTGTGTGTGCACATATGGGTGTATGTGTGTGTGTGTGTGTGTGTGTGTATGTGTGTGTGTGTACTCACCTAATTGTGGTTGCAGGGATCGAGACTCAGCTCCTGGCCCCGCCTCTTCACTGATCGCTACTAGGTCGTCTCTCTCTCTCTCTCTCTGCTTCCTGAGCTTTGTCATACCTCATCTTAAAGCTAGGTATGGTTCCTGCCTCCACTACTTCACTTGCTAGGTTATTCCACTTCCTGACGACTCTATGACCGAAGAAATACTTCCTAACATCCCTGTGACTCGTCTGAGTCTTCAGCTTCCAATTGTGATCCCTTGTTTCTGTGTCCCCTCTCTGGAACATCCTGTCTCTGTCCACCTTATCTATTCCCCGCAGTATCTTGTATGTCGGTATCATGTCTCCCCTGGCCCTTCTGTCCTCCAGTGTCGTCAATCCGATTTCCCTCAACCTTTCTTCGTAGGACATTCCTCTGAGCTCTGGAACTAAAGTTGTTGCAAACCTTTGTACTTTCTCTAGCTTCTTGACGTGCTTGACCAGGTGTGGGTTCCAAACTGGTGCTGCATACTCCAGTATGGGCCTAACGTACACAGTGTACAGTGTCTTGAACGATTCCTCATTAAGGTATCGGAACGCTATTCTCAGGTTTGCCAGGCGCCCATATGCTGCAGCAGTTATCTGGTCGATGTGTGCCTCCGGAGACGTGCTCTGTGTTATGGTCACTCCAAGATCTTTCTCCTTGAGTAAGGTTTGAAGTCTTTGTCCACCTAGCCTATACTCTGTCTGCGATCTTCTTTGCCCTTCCCCAATTTTCATGACTTTGCATTTGGCCAGGTTGAATTCGAGAAGCCAGTTTCTGGGCCACGTGTCCAGTCTGTCCAGGTCTCTTTGTAGTCCTGCCTGATCCTCATCCAATTTAATTCTTCTCATCAACTTCACATAATCTGCGAATAGGGACACTTCAGAGTCTATCCCTTCCATCATGTCATTCACATATATCAAAAATAGCACTGGTCCTAGGATTGACCCCTGTGGGACCCCTCTCGTCACAGGCGCCCACTGTGATACCTCATCACGTACCACGACTCGTTGTTGCCTCCCTGTCAGGTATTCTCTGATCCATTGCAATGCCCTCCCTGTAATATGCGCCTGATCCTCCAGCTTCTGCACTAATCTCTTGTGAGGAACTGTGTCAAAGGCCTTCCTGCAGTCCAGGAAAATGCAATCCACCCACCCGTCTCTCTCGTGTCTTACTTCTGTTGCCTTGTCATAAAAGACCAGAAGGTTTGTGACACAGGATTTGCCTTCCATGAATCCATGCTGGTTGTCATTTATAATCTTGTTCCGTTCTAAGTGCTCCACCACTCTCCTCCTGACAATCTTGTCCATGACTTTGCATACTATACACGTCAGAGACACTGGTCTGTAGTTTACTGCCTCGTTTCTGTCTCCTTTCTTAAAAATGGGATTACATTTGCCGTCTTCCATATCTCAGGTAGTTGCCCATTTTCAAGGGATGTATTGAAGATTGTGGTTAAGGGCATGCACAGCGTCTCTGCTCCTTCTCTAGGGACCCACGGGGAGATGTCCGGTCCCATCGCCTTTGAGGTATCAAGGTCATTTAGCAGCTTTTGCACCTCCTCCTCCGTCATCCAACACCTGTTGGTATATTCCCTGTTGATGTTCCCCTCTGTGCTGTCTTCCCCGAGCCCTTCCTGTCTCTACTGTAAAAACTTCATTAAATCTATAGTTTAGCTCCTCACATACCTCCTGATTATTTCTTGTGAGTTCTCCACCTTCTGTCCTCAGCCTGATCACCTAGTCTTTGACTGTTGTCTTCCTCCTGATGTGTCTATACAACTATGTGTGTGTGTGTGTATGTGTGTGTGTGTGTGTGTGTGTGTGTGTGTGTGTGTGTGTGTGTGTGTGTGTGTGTGTGTGTGTGTGTGTGTGTGTGTGTGTGTGTGTGTGTGTGTGTGTGTGTGTGGAACATATTGTTCAGAACGTAATATTTGGCAGTAATCTTATACTAGAACCGGCAGCGGTATACAAGCTGCGTTATTTCTTCATCAGCCAGGACCCATCAAAGCTTCTATGATAAGTGAGGAGTGAACGGGGTTTGTGAGGTAAGATAACAGAAAATTTACTAGTAATCAGTGGTGATTCGTAGAGTAGCTACTAGGCCATTGCTTGGTGACTGATAGCGATCAGTGGTTTCTTTTTAAAAAAGAATGAAAATAAATCAAATTTTTTGTTGTGAAGGGAAGTTAGAGTAGTACAGGCTGCCATAATTATATTTATCCTTATACAGCAATTCTCTGAAGAAGGAAATCAGTCATGGGGACTGGAAAAGGCAAATGGGGTAATAGCACCCTGGTCAGTGAAAACCCAACAGATACCATCCTACCAGAAATCAAAATGTCACTATCACCGCAAGGTATGGCAACAACACATATCCAAACAAAAACAGTGACGCACAGCTTTTATAGTGTGACTATTATATGGTGATATCGGTACTAATCCAGGACCTCAAACTATGGTACAGGTGCAAAACAGACAGATAAGGGACGGCGATAATGATGATCTAGTAGTGATGATCTAGTAGCTAGGAATGATAACCTTAACTATATATGTGATGCACAGATAGGTCATTGTGAGACAATAGAACCATTCTTATTATCTTAGACACCAACAAACATATGTATACACTGTAGTAAGGTACGAAAGAAGAGCAGTAAATATATCTTATGTAAATTGTGTAAGGGGTGGGTGCATAATGGATGTGTGTTCGATTATGGTAATGGTGCCAGATTTCATTTTGTTTGTAATAAATACACTTTGACACAGTTACCCTTTAGCAATGATGACATTGATTTACCTATTTTTAATACAAATGACCCCTTGCCATATATTGATGATTATGATTATTTTATGAAAACAGGCCTCACTCTATTCATGTCATAGCAAGATCACTTTTTCCAAAATTGGCAGAGGTTAGGATTCTAGCTAACAGAACTAGGGCGGCAGTTATATCCATCTCTGAATCCTGGTTGGATGATACGGTGACTGACGAAGAGGTCAAAATAGAAGGTTACAAAATAAAACGCTTAGATAGGAATGGAAAAGGTGGTGGGGTATGTGTCTACGTAAGGAATGACTTAGCCTATAATCCAAGGCCTGATTTAAATGACAATAAACTGGAGATTCTATGGTTTGAAGTGTTGCTTTCCATGACCAAATCCATCTTAATAGGAACTAGTTGCCGCCCTCCCACCCATGACCAGTTCTTAGAGGATTTTTCGAGAGTCTTGTCCGGACTTGATAACAATTGCTAGACAGTAATACTGGGAGACTTCAATATATGTTTTCAACAGCAAAATAAAGGGCTATGTAAAAGGTATAAGCAAATTCTAGGTTTAATAGTTACACTCAACTAATTAATACACCAACCTGGATCACACAGTTCTCAGCCACACTAATTGACAACATACTTTGTAACTGCTATGAGAACATTAGTCAGTCAGGTCTTAGTGATCATTTCATCATTTACTGTACCAGGAAAATCGCTAGATCAACTAGAAACTACAGTAAAGAAACTGGTAAATAGGCTACACAATTGTGACTGGACAGTGATAACAAGTTGCACGGACGTAAATGATGCCTGGGAAAAATTCAAAACAATGTTCACTGCCATCCTTGATAATATTGCACCAGTTAAAGAGGTTAGAATTAAACGAACCCTGGATGACTACTGAGACATTAGACAATATGAAATTTAGAGACCAGTTGCTAAAAAGATTTAAGGTAAACAGGCAGGATATTGCAGTGCTAAATGAATTCCAAAGGGTGAGGAACAGAGTGTAGAAGCTTATAAAAGGCGCAAAGGCAAGGCACTATTGCTCAAAAATCGAAGAGTACAAGAATAACCCTAGAAAGCTCTGGCAACAACTAAAACAGTTGGGGTATAGCCATAAACCCGTAGATAGATCTAACATAGTACTAAATATCGATAACGAGGTATGCCACGAAACAACTAAAGTGACAAATTGTTTTAATTCATACTACACATCTGTCGCATCAACACTAGTAAGTAAACTACCAGTTTCATCAAATACCTTTAACACAGATTTTGTTACGTTTAAAATCTTCTATACCAATAAAGGGGTAACCCCCAACAGTTGTCAATTAGTAAGTGTATCTCATGACTTCGTACAAAAAGAACTAAGCAGGTTAACCCTAACAAAGAGCACCGGCCCAGATAACATCCCGATGCTCACATAATAAATTTGTCCATCACCACTAATACCGTACCCGAGGGGTTCAAGGAGGCCAGAGTTACTCCTGTCTTCAAGAAAAATAGTAGGTCTGATGTCAGCAACTATAGGCCTGTTAGTATGCTCAGTGTAATATCCAAAATTCTAGAGAGGGCAGTGTACTGTCAAGTAGTTAAGTATCTTATGATAACAACATTCTTCATAGTTACCAATGAGGCTTTAGGAGTTCTTACGAAGCAGCCCAGCCACCGTGGAGAGAAGACGTCGTCGTTCCTGCTCTTCAGCTGAGCAACTCTGAACACTGTTGCTCGAGATTTTTCTTGGGTTATCCTGAGTAGTTCTTCACCAGAGCTGAGAGGAAACTTGCTTGCAGTCACTTCGAGCCCCATCCCATCAAGAGGGTAAGGCGGTGACTTGCTTGCTTGTTCACCCCTCTCATCCCCATCCCCCCATCCTTCCCCATCCTCCCCTCACCCATACATCAACACTGGCCCACACACTAACACACTACATACATTGCTATCCTTCTGACTTTCCTGTCTTCTTTTTCGGCAACTTCGCTTTGGCGAGTTAACACAAGGCATTTTGACCATCCGGTAGCCCGTGTGGTTTTTTAAAATCCGGCCGATCTTTGCCTTGGGCCCTTTCCCCTCACTACTCGAGGGTAGGCTATCTTAGGGGCTGACCTTCATAAGTCAGCTGAAATAGGATGTTAGATTAACATTAAGGAAAGATCCCTTTTTGTTAAGAAACTCCTCTGCCAGATGTTCCTTCCTAGACATCATGGCGAGGATACGTGTAAGATTACGTATTGCTGGAAATCAAATGTCAATGAAAGAGATTCTAACATGTATTTGCTCGAACTCAACTGTTGCTCCAGTGGATGTTTTTCAAACCCACGCTGGAGCAGTACTTCTCCTCTCTTCGGAAGAAGAGTTACTTCAACTGCTGAAGCATGATGTGCTTGAAAAACTGAAGACTTCTGGTGTTACCCCAGTTGCACCTGAGAGCTATCAAGCTCAGAGGACTGTGTTTGTGGCCAGAATCAACAGTTTCATGAAACATAGCACAGTGAATGAAATTGTTGAGGACATTAATACAGAGAATTCTGATTTTAGGGCTGTAGAAGCACATAAATTCTCTAATCCTAACAACAACAAGGTAACCTTAAAGTTAATACTTGAGACACCTGAGGAGGCCAAGTTTGTGTGTCAAAATGGCTTCAAATGTTTTGGCACCAGATGTACATCTGACCAAATCTCTCTTGAACGATTTGTCAGTGTGACACAATGTTTTAAATGTTATGCCCTTGGTCATAACACCAACAAATGCAGTACTCAAGGGCAAATTTGTAGCATTTGCTCGGGCCAACATTCTTATCGAGATTGTAATAATAAAAATACACCCAAATGTGTCCTCTGCAACGGGAAACATCATGCTGTTTCTGCTATTTGTCCTGAAAGGAAAAAGGAAATGCAGAAAATTATTGAAGCCAAGAAACTGTCCACTTCAAAGAAGTCCACTCCCCAGGCACCGCCAACGATGTCCCAAACTTCCTTCCCAGCTCTGCCTGGATCAAGTGGGACTCCTCAGGTCTCTACCAATGGTTCCAATGTTTGGAATTCTGCCCCTCTTGGAGCGCCCCAATCTAACCCTCACCTACAACATACACAAACGCAACAACAAGGTTCAGTCTCATCTATGTCTCAGGTATCCACAGCCGGGGATATGACGAGAGCACAACTAATGTATATGATGGCCAAAGACATAGCAGGTGGTGACATTCAACTCTGCTCTCAGGTTTTAATGGCTAATGGGATCACTCCCATCACTATCCCAGAAAATGTGAAGGCTATTATGACCCAGCCTTCTCATAACAAGAAGTATGTACCCTACTCTACATCTAAAAATAAGCCTAAGTCATCCCTGGCTCAGGGATCGCCCACCTCGCATACCCAGGTTGTCAACTCCCCTCAACCCGATAAGTCAACACCTGAACATAACAATGCCCCAGAAATTGGTGCCTGCTCTCCCGCTATAGAAGCTGATCCTGTTGAACAGGAACTTTCCCAGGGTAACTCACCTTGCCTACCTAATTTTCCCTTGGAGCCTCCACAGTCTCCCATTAACTCTCACGAGCCTCTGCTTCCTGTAACTGGGAATAACATTCCTCAGTTTTCTGATGATGACTCTAACGATTCTAATGAGTCTGTTAATATTACTACCTCTAGTGAAGATGATGGCATTTTTAATACACAAGCACCTACGCAAAAGTTCCCTCCTCCCCTTGACGAGTCCAGCAGGGATAGTGTGGATACAACACGTGACATTACTTGCAGGCGTTCAGACCGCAGTACACGAGCGAAGTGCAAGAAATAATGGGGATTACAATTTTCCAACTTAATGTTCAACATTTCTTTAATAACCGTTACCTTCTTGAGGTTGAACTACATAATTACAATCCCGATGTTATACTTTTGAACGAGACAGCTGCAAGAGTTGATCAACATATTAAATTACGTGGTTACTCTACTGTGGAGAAATCGAGAGGACCATTTAGTGGTGTAACCATCTTAGTTAAATTAGGCTATACATTTAAAAATATTCATGTTGATGAAGATAACATTCTTGCAATAGAAATGACAACGTCTCATGGACAACTAGTGATAGCAACTGGATATTTTCCCCCGAGACAACAATATATAGAGTCAATTCCTCTACATAGGATATTAAGCAGAAATATTCCAACAATTCTAGCGGGAGATTTTAATGCTCATCACCCTGCCCTCTTCAACTGTGGAGCTGGTATTCCACTGGGTGACTTAAAAGGAAAACAACTCTTTAATATCATGACAGCTAGAAACTTGTCATTTCAAGGCCCATTCTTTAAATCGTACATTGGACCTCATCCAGGGACACCAGATATAGTACTGACAAACAGAGACTGTGACATCTTCTACTGTCGTATATCTCCTGGTGGAAACGTAGGATCTGACCATATCCCTGTTATAATACAACTACAAACTTCTCCATTTAGAATACCTGTACCTCCTAAACCCAATCTTAACACCCTAGGATTTGACCCCTTCAGGGCATTTCTGGGTGACGATGAAATTGTGTCATTGGAAAATCTACCTTCCATTGCAATTGATGATGCAATCAGGTCCCTGCATAATCGAATAATTGAAGCTACTAATGCAACTTGTCAATTAGCTTCCACAAAGATATACCAACAATATAAACCTACTAGAGAAATTAGAGACAGTTTAAGAAATTATCAAGCAGAATGTCGAAGGCATCTTCAAACGCGACAACCACCAGTAGCTACACTGCACCGATTAAGGCAAGAATTAATTACCATGATTAGTCATCACAAACAGGACTTATGGAAATTGCTAGTTCTTCAAGCTAATCAGTATAAACGTGAACCAGCAAAATTTTGGAGTAAGATCAGACAACTTTTAGGGGCAAAGCACAAGGCTCCTAACTACCTAGTTCATACCTTCACTGATGAGGATGATGAAGAGTTGAAATTAAACTTGACGATCCACAAGACCAGGCTAATTTGATGGGTGATGTATGGGAGAAAATTCTCTCCCACAATAACAGTCGTCAATTTAACAATAATCATTATCAGTTGGTAAATGAATGGAGAGATGAGAACTTGGATGATCTACAACCACTACCTTCCATCGATACTTCAACTCTTGAAGACGCCCACCCGCTTACTGGAGAGTTTACCTGGAGAGAGTTCCGGGGGTCAACGCCCCCGCGGCCCGGTCTGAGACCAGGCCTCCTGGTGGATCAGAGCCTGATCAACCAGGCTGTTGCTGCTGGCTGCACGCAAACCAACATACGAGCCACAGCCCGGCTGACTTTAGGTGCTTGTCCAGTGCCAGCTTGAAGACTGCCAGGGGTCTATTGGTAATCCCCCTTATGTGTGCTGGGAGGCAGTTGAACAGTCTCGGCCCCTGACACTTATTGTATGGTCTCTTAACGTGCTAGTGACACCCCTGCTTTTCATTGGGGGGATGGTGCATCGTCTGCCAAGTCTTTTGCTTTCGTAGTGGGTGATTTTCGTGTGCAAGTTCGGTACTAGTCCCTCTAGGATTTTCCAGGTGTATATAATCATGTATCTCTCCCTCCTGCGTTCCAGGGAATACAGGTTTAGGAACCTCAAGCGCTCCCAATAGTTGAGGTGTTTTATCTCCGTTATGCGCGCCGTGAAAGTTCTCTGTACATTTTCTAGGTCGGCAATTTCACCTGCCTTGAAAGGTGCTGTTAGTGTGCAGCAATATTCCAGCCTAGATAGAACAAGTGACCTGAAGAGTGTCATCATGGGCTTGGCCTCCCTAGTTTTGAAGGTTCTCATTATCCATCCTGTCATTTTTCTAGCAGATGCGATTGATACAATGTTATGGTCCTTGAAGGTGAGATCCTCCGACATGATCACTCCCAGGTCTTTGACGTTGGTGTTTCGCTCTATTTTGTGGCCAGAATTTGTTTTGTACTCTGATGAAGATTTAATTTCCTCATGTTTACCATATCTGAGTAATTGAAATTTCTCATCGTTGAACTTCATATTGTTTTCTGCAGCCCACTGAAAGATTTGGTTGATGTCTGCCTGGAGCTTTGCAGTGTCTGCAATGGAAGACACTGTCATGCAGATTCGGGTGTCATCTGCAAAGGAAGACACGGTGCTGTGGCTGACATCCTTGTCTATGTCGGATATAAGGATGAGGAACAAGATGGGAGCGAGTACTGTGCCTTGTGGAACAGAGCTTTTCACCGTAGCTGCCTCGGACTTTACTCTGTTGACGACTACTCTCTGTGTTCTGTTAGTGAGGAAATTATAGATCCATCGACCGACTTTTCCTGTTATTCCTTTAGCACGCATTTTGTGCGCTATTACGCCATGGTCACACTTGTCGAAGGCTTTTGCAAAGTCTGTATATATTACATCTGCATTCTTTTTGTCTTCTAGTGCATTTAGGACCTTGTCGTAGTGGTCCAATAGTTGAGACAGACAGGAGCGACCTGTTCTAAACCCATGTTGCCCTGGGTTGTGTAACTGATGGGTTTCTACATGGGTGGTGATCTTGCTTCTTAGGACCCTTTCAAAGATTTTTATGATATGGGATGTTAGTGCTATTGGTCTGTAGTTCTTTGCTGTTGCTTTACTGCCCCCTTTGTGGAGTGGGGCTATGTCTGTTGTTTTTAGTAACTGTGGGACGACCCCCGTGTCCATGCTCCCTCTCCACAGGATGGAAAAGGCTCGTGATAGGGGCTTCTTGCAGTTCTTGATGAACACAGAGTTCCATGAGTCTGGCCCTGGGGCAGAGTGCATGGGCATGTCATTTATCGCCTGTTCGAAGTCATTTGGCGTCAGGATAACATCGGATAGGCTTGTGTTAATCAAATTTTGTGGCTCTCTCATAAAAAATTCATTTTGATCTTCGACTCTCAGTCTGGTTAGCGGCTTGCTAAAAACTGAGTCATATTGGGACTTGAGTAGCTCACTCATTTCCTTGTTGTCATCTGTGTAGGACCCATCTTGTTTAAGTAGGGGCCCAATACTGGACGTTGTTCTCGATTTTGATTTGGCATAGGAGAAGAAATACTTTGGGTTTCTTTCGATTTCATTTATGGCTTTTAGTTCTTCCCGCGCGATTCCTGACTCCTAAAGGATTCTTTTAACTTAAGTTCGATGCTTGCTATTTCTCTGACCAGTGTCTCCCTACGCATTTCAGATATATTGACCTCTTTTAGCCGCTCTGTTATTCTTTTCCGTCGCCTGTAAAGGGAGCGCCTGTCTCTTTCTGTTTTACATCTACTCCTCCTTTTTCTTAGAGGAATAAGCCTTGTGCATACATCGAGTGCTACCGAGTTAATCTGTTCTAGGCATAAGTTGGGGTCTGTGTTGCTTAGTATATCTTCCCAGCTTATATCGGTTAGGACTTGGTTTACTTGGTCCCACTTTATGTTTTTGTTATTGAAGTTGAATTTGGTGAATGCTCCCTCGTGACTAATCTCATTATGTCGGTCTGGGGCTCCGCGCATACATGACTGAACCTCAATTATGTTGTGATCTGAGTATATTGTTTTTGATATGGTGATATTTCTTATCAGATCATCATTATTAGTGAAGATGAGGTCTAGTGTATTCTCCAGTCTAGTAGGCTCTATTATTTGCTGGTTTAAATTGAATTTTGTGCAGAGATTTAAAAGCTCGCGTGAGTGTGAGTTTTCATCAGAGCTGCCTCCTGGTGTTATTACTGCAACAATATTATTTGCTATATTCCTCCATTTCAGGTGCCTTAAGTTGAAATCCCCCAGGAGCAAGATGTTGGGTGCAGGAGCTGGAAGGTTTTCCAGACAGTGGTCAATTTTTAACAGCTGTTCCTGGAATTGCTGGGATGTTGCATCCGGAGGCTTGTAGACTATCACAATGACTAGGTTTTGGTTCTCGACCTTTACTGCTAAAACTTCCACTACATCATTTGAGGCATTTAGCAGTTCTGTGCAAACAAGTGACTCTGCAATGTACAGGCCAACCCCCCCCTTTTGCCTGTTCACTCTGTCACATCTGTATAGGTTGTAACCTGGGATCCATATTTCGTTGTCCAAGTGATCCTTTATGTGGGTCTCAGTGAAAGCCGCGAACATTGCCTTTGCCTCTGCAAGCAGTCCACGGATGAAAGGTATTTTGTTGTTTGTTGCTGGCTTTAGACCCTGTATATTTGCAAAGAAGAATGTTATCGGACTGGTGGTATTGTTGGTACTGGGGGGGGATTTTTTTTCCGGCATTAGTATCTGTATCTGTTGGTTTGGAGTGGAGGCCATCGACTGTGGTTCCACTCCAGGAATGACTGGATTTGGTGTACGATTTCTGCCATTTCCTGCCAGTTTTTTTTCCTTCCTGGCACTAAAAAACCTCTCCCTCTTGAGTGGCTGTGGCTACCCAGGTTTTCCCATGGCCTGGATGTTTTGTATCTTTTTGTCCCCTTTAGATGGTATGCCTGGCAATTTAAGTTATAGCACAGTCTTTCCTGTACTGAAGAGGTACACAGTTCAGGGTGAAAAAGCTTACAGGAAGGGAGTTTGCATTTTCCTGTTGTCATATGGGCATGGCATTTCCTAGGGTGGTCATAGTTGCACGTCCCATCTGTTTTTCCAGATTTCCCATGCCAGCAGATACCGAGTGCATAGTATGTGCACAGGCTTGGTTTCCGTTTGCCTTGGGTTTCTGTGACTGTATTCCCTGTTGGTGCATGTTTCCCTGTCTTACTTCTATCCTCCCTAGCACCAACAATGGAGCTCCCACCATTACATTAATAGAGATGAGTCAAGTTATTGGAAGAATGCGTAATAGAGCCCCTGGCCTCTCTGGAATAACAATGAAACAAATAAAGTTCCTTCCCAGAAATTGTAAACAGTCTTTGGTAAATATCTTTAATGCCATCTTGGCCTCAGGATATTTTCCAGTGGTTTTTAAGACTGCTAGGATGATCTTTCTTGGTAAGCCCAATAAAGACATCCACCAACCTGGGAACTATAGACCTATATCTTTACTTGAAGTCACTGGAAAAGTTTTTGAGAAGGTCATTTCCAACAGATTGAACTACTATATGGAGTTTAATCACTTTTTTACTGAAAAACAATTTGGCTTTAGAACACATAGAGGTACCAATCATGCAATAAATATTATTTTTGATACTGTAGCAAGTCTAAAACATCAGGGGAATCTTGCCTTAATTGCCACCAGAGATGTTCATAAAGCTTTTGATAGCTTATGGCATGATGGCCTTATATACAAACTCATTGACCTACCAGACCATAATTGGACTTTCCTCAGAGTAATTTATAATTTCTTAACTCAAAGAAAAATCATTCCCACCTTTCATGGCAGGTCGACAGAGCCTTTTATACCAACAGCTGGTGTCCCACAAGGTTCTTGTCTCAGTCCACTTCTGTTCAACATTTATGTGAATGACCTTCCTCAACCAGAGTTTGGTGATACGATTGTGACACAGTTTGCAGATGATGTTATTCATGTCGTCTCATCAGCTCTGGTAAGAGGAAAATACAAGTATGAGAGAGTCATAGAAAAAATGAATATTGAACTTCGTCGAACATCTAATTGGGAAAAGAAGTGGAGAATTACGACTAATCCTGACAAGGTCCTTGTTAGCACGATAGGATGTTTTGCATCAACAATTGAAGATAAAGGGGGTATCTCCATCAGAGGTACACCTGTAGCCATTAGAAACCCTAACAAGATTTTGGGATACGAAATAGACAGGCTGCTCCACTCAACATCTCATGTAACTAAAAAGATCAACATAGCCAAAGCCGGTCTTAGCAGTCTCTTTCGATTCAGTCAAGCCCCTCAACATGTCAAAAAACATCTGTACAAAATGTTAATAAGACCTGTACTCGAATACCCATGTGTCCCAATGTCATTAACAACAAAGACCAACATGCTACGGTTACAAAGGGTCCAGAATAGAGCTCTTCGCTTTATTACCGATACCAGGAGGAGAGACAGAGTTAAAATGGTAGATTTACACATACAACAAGATATTACTGCCATAAATGTACGCCTTGACACCCTAAAAAAGAAACAACTCTATACAATACATGCCAGATAGAGAACATCCTATACAAGTGGTAAATACCACGGATTATACCATCAATACTCCTCCTCACAGGACTCAAAGAATGACTCTCCCACAGAGGGTCCGTCGTTTTATACATAAAGATGATTACCCTCGACCCATGATAATGAGCAACCTCCCTGATGAAGAAGATTGGGTAACACCAGAACCCTTCTATGTATACTGAGAACATCATCGCCCCCAATTAGGGAGACATCTTATATAACTTTCTAATGTAAAAATTATGCTATTTAATATGGCTGGACACCACCTGTAAGAAGCCATTGTCACGGAATTCTATAAACTGGCCAGAAACTTATTGCCTTCATTGTCGCATAAATATCCGTTGTGCAATCGCAAAAAAAAAAAAAAAAAAAAAAAAAAAGCAATTGCAACTTGTATAATTACTACCAATTCAGAGTCATGTACTTATATTCTGATATATCTATGTGACTCTGATGGGTTAGTCTTATACCTCTTGAAGAATATCTTATCATTTTACGTACACTTTTTAAATTACACCAAAGTGGTTGGGCCACTTACCTTTTATATCGTACCTCTCCCCCCCTCCCACCCTTTTCCAAAATTTCTATCCTTACCCATCCTTCTTCCTTACCCATCTCACTAAAGCTCTGGTCTGGATACCGATAGTTCTTACTCAACCTACACCTCCCTAATTAATCTGATGGATTACATGAGAACTGTAATGTCGATAGGGGACCTCATGGGAATGGTAATCTTAGACTTGCAAAAGGGCTTCGATACTATCAATCACAATATTTTATGTAAGAAACTTCAAGCTATTGGCATAGGTTCCATAGACTGGTTTAAGTCCTATCTTAGCAATAGGGAACAAATTGTCAAAATCAACAAAACAGAATCAGAACCCCTGCCGATAGCATATGGAGTTCCTCAAGGTAGTATTCTGGGTCCCTTATTATTTCTGTGTTATGTAAATGACATACCCATCAGTGTCAAGTGCAAATTCCTACTGTATGCGGATGCCAGTGCTCTGTTAGTGTCAGGTAAAGACCCACAAGATATAGCTAATGTAATAACACTAGAACTGGAGTCCTGCAGCAAATGGTTATTAGACAACAAACTATCGTTACACCTCGGGGAAACGGAAACCATACTCTTTGGCACGAAACATATGCTGAGAAGGGTAAATAATTTTAATGTCCGGTGTAATGGGGAACCCATCACTTCAGTTTCATCAGTAAAATAACTGGGAATCCCCTTTGACCCATGCATGTCAGGAGAACTGATAGGGAACAGTGTAGAAAAGACAGCGAATGCGAGACTGAAGTTCCTCTACAGACAAGCACAATGTCTACCAACTGAGGCTCGCAGGACCCTATGTCTAGCCCTTATACAATGTCATATGGACTAAACTGCAAAATCACCCAGAACAAAATGGTAAGATTCATCCTGGACCTGGGACCAAGAAAACATGTAGGCCAGGATTAATTACAATAATTGGATATGGTGAATATTGAAGACAGAGTAAAACAAATGAAGTTTAATCAAGTTTACAAAATTGCTCACAAACAGTATCCAAAATTCTTGCGGCTAATATTGTCAAGGCTGGAAATCAAAGTAATCACAGTACTGGAGGAGAGAGCACAACCTTGTAGTACCCAAAGTCAGTGACCAGGCTTCAAACACCTTTTATTGTCCAGCAATAAAGGAATGGAACAGACTGCCTGCACATGTCAAAGCCAGCCATAGTATGAGCCAGTTCAAGAAGAGAACCAAAAGTTACCTAATGAATGTAACGACAGAAAGGGAGGAGAATGGTTACTCAAAAATCCGGGACAAAGGAATTAATGTACAATTGCTATGGATCCCATCACATATTGGATTACTCCTTTATGATAAAGTTGATATGTTAGCCAAGAAGAGTACCCAGAAGGAGAATGTAGAATATAACATTGGTATATCTGTGTCTAGCATTAGGAATAATATTAGGAGAGAAGTAAATAATGAAAGTGATTGTTATAGGAATGCAGTTAGAAGCCTGAGTAGATCTATAACCAACTATGATAACATGAAGGTAGATAATTATGTTTATGGAGCAACTTGCAATGTGAACAGACTGATTGATGTTGTAGTGGCCAGGCTTAGGCTTGGTTACAAGTACTTCTGGCAGTTTGGGAGACACAGATGATGATCAAACTAAATGTAAATTATGTGATCAGGCATATGGCCACTGTGTCCTGTTCGCAGATGATGTGAAGTTAATGAGGAGAATTAAATCAGATGAGGATCAGGCAGGACTTCAAAGAGACCTGGACAGGCTGGACACGTGGTCCAGCAACTGGCTTCTCGAATTCAACCCTGCCAAATGCAGTCATGAAGATCGGAGAAGGGCAAAGAAGACCACAGACAGAGTATAAGCAAGGTGGCCAAAGGCTGCAAACCTCTCTCAAGGAGAAAGATCTTGGGGTGAGCATAACATCGAGCACGTCTCTGGAAGCACACATCTACCAGATAACTGCTGCAGCATATGGGCGCCTGGCAAACCTGAGATTAGCATTCCGATACCCAAACAAGGAATCTTTCAAGACATTGTATACCGTGTACGTCAGGCCCATACTGGAGTATGCAGCACCAGTTTGGTGTTATAAATTTAGAGAAAGTGCAAAGGTTTGCGACAAGGCTAGTTCCAGAACTCAGGGGAATGTCCTACGAAGAAAGGTTAAGGGAAATCGGCCTGACGACACTGGAGGACAGGAGGGTTTACCTGGAGTTTACCTGGAGAGAGTTCCGGGGGTCAACGCCCCCAAGGCCCGGTCTGTGACCAGCCCTCCTGGTGGATCAGAGCCTGATCAACCAGGCTGTTACTGCTGGCTGCACGCAATCCAACGTACGAGCCACAGCCCGGCTGGTCAGGTACGGACTTTAGGTGCTTGTCCAGTGCCTGCTTGAAGACAACCATGGGTCTATTGGTAATCCCCCTTATGTTTGCTGGGAGGCAGTTGAACAGTCTCAGGCCCCTGACACTTATTGTATTGTCTCTTAACGTGCTAGTGACACCCCTGCTTTTCATTGGGGGGATGTTGCATCGTCTGCCAAGTCTTTTGCTTTCGTAGTGTGTGATTTTCGTGTGCAAGTTCGGTACTAATCCCTCTAGGATTTTCCAGGTGTATATAATCATGTATCTCTCCCGCCTGCGTTCCAGGGAATACAGGTTCAGGAACTTCAAGCGCTCCCAGTAATTGAGGTGTTTTATCTCCGTTATGCGCGCCGTGAAGGTTCTCTGTACATTTTCTAGTTCAGCAATTTCACCTGCCTTGAAAGGTGCTGTTAGTGTGCAGCAATATTCCAGCCTAGATAGAACAAGTGACCTGAAGAGTGTCATCATGGGCTTGGCCTCCCTAGTTTTGAAGGTTCTCATTATCCATCCTGTCATTTTTCTAGCAGATGCGATTGATACAATGTTATGGTCCTTGAAGGTGAGATCCTCCGACATGATCACTCTCAGGTCTTTGACGTTGGTTTTTCGCTCTATTTTGTGGCGAGGGGAGACATGATAACAACATACAAAATATCGCGTGGAATAGACAAGGTGGACAGAGAGAAGATGTTCCAGAGAGGGGACACAGAAACAAGGGGTCACTCTTGGAAGTTGAAGACTCAGATGAGTCACAGGGATGTTAGGAAATATTTCTTCAGTCAGAGAGTAGTCAGGAAGTGGAATGATCTAGCAAGTGAGGTAGTGGAGGCAAGAACCATACATAGCTTTAAAATGAGGTATGATAAAGCTCATGGAGCAGGGAGAGAGAGGACCTAGTAGCGTTCAGTGAAGAGGCGGGGCCAAGAACTGAGTCTCGACCCCTGCAACCACAATTAGGTGAGTACAATTAGGCGAGTACTATGTGCTTAATTATCCATTTATTGTGGAATACAGAGACAGACAATATAATAACCTATGTGACATGTCAAGATATCTTATTAATAAAAATAAGATACCAGAAATACTAAGCAAATTTCCTAAATTTGCTTGTAACAGATAAGTGAACTGTATATATGTAGATATAAACCCATATGTACACCTGTTAACCCCTTTTGGGGTTCGCAGGGGCTATGCGGCCCGTCTGAATAGACTTTATGCAACACAAGGAATTAGAGTTGGGCGCGTACAGACCTTTGATGTGGGGTTTTCAGACCACCGTGCAGTGCTAGCGGACTTGGACTGGGATGGAACGATCAGGGTTTATCCAGGTTATTGGAAACTGAACGTGCGGCTATTGAAGGGGCAGGGGGATGGGTCCGTTTTTCAGGATTGGTGGAAGAATCTCTGGGAAACGCGACTGGCAGGTGAATGTTTGTTGGAATGGTGGGAAACGCGTGCCAAACCCGGAATAGCGAGTTATTATAAGAAGCGGGGAAAGGAGGGGCAGCTAAATGATTACTATGTGGGGGGTAGGAGTAGTAGATATGACGACATTGAACATCTTCGTAGTCGACTTGCAGAAATTCACAATGAACGTTTCAATGCGGTTAGAGTCAGAGCAGGTATGGAAGAAGTGCTATGGGGTGACAAACCTTCGGGTTGTGTCTTGCGCAAATTTAGGGTCAGACAACAGGCGACGTCCCTCTTGCAATTGGAAGTATGCACGGGTTTGGGTGGTTACCTGCCAGGTCAAGTACTTCTCACCACTGACAGCATGAGTTTTTATGCTGATCTATGGTTTGGGGAAAAGCTACGGCGGGGAGTAGGGGGGGTCCATGCGGGTGGCCTGGTGGGGAGGGATTTCAGAAAAGTTATAAGTGACAGGGATAGAACGGTACTAGAAGGTAGAATTCGAGTGGAGGAGGTAGAGGATGCGATTTTTAGTATGAGCAAAGGAAAGGCACCAGGTATAGATGGGATTTCGAATGATTTTTATAGGGCGCATTGGGGAAGTATTAAGCATTGTTTGGTTGATGTATTGAATTGCATGCTCACGGAGGGGAGGTTAGGTATGTCGTAAAGTACGGGGGTAGTTGTGTTGGTGCCCAAAAAGGGAGGGGGGAGGGGTCTGAGTGCATATAGAGCAATATCTCTTATGTGCTCGGACTATAAAATCTTTGCAAAAGTTTTAGGAAACAGAATTAGGAAGGTTATGGGGTTGGTTATTCACGAGGGACAGCTAGGCATACCAGGTAGGAGCATGAGGGACGGATATGTACGTATTTTTTTTTTATTTTATTTATAACATACAATACATTAACAAAAGTATACAGTATGAGAGCATCGACAGACAATACAAATTCATCAATTTCCATACACTGCAATATGCAGTAATATGTCAAATATATACACTTCATGCAGCTGATAGGTGAATACTGCCATATACATAATTCATTACTACAAAATATAACTGTTCAAGTAATACAAAATAAAGAATCCTCTTACTCCTTCCCGACTGCTAATTTCAATATACACACACAATAATTACATGCCGCAAAAAATGCAAGCAGTATAACCCCCCCCCCCCCCATTTACCCCAGCTCACCAAAACGTACAGCATTTTACCGTTGTTTATTTAACTTGTAAACTAACCAAACTAATTTAAACTTAAGAACATATTATATTGAAAACAATAACAACTCTACAGTAGTGAAAATGCCAGCTGCTGTCCTACCATTATTTATATATACATATGTATATATATACATTATAAAAGGAATTAGTTTACAATGGGAGTCAAATCCTATCTTTATTGCTGTCCATCGACACCATGCCTAACCCTTCTAGGGTAGGGTAGGTGCCTGAGCCCGAGCCTTTAGCTCATAAGACTGTCATTCCCATTAGCCCCCTTGGGGCGGGGATGGCAGACCAGAGAGGCCTAGCTTGTGGCTAGGCCTGGGGACAGTTGGTCCCAAAGATGAGGAGGTATTTGTGCCTCCTCCCATGGGAGACTTAGGTCTCAGACACTCCCTAAAGAGGGAGCCAAGGCCGGGCCACCACTTGGAAAAGGCCCGGGCCGGGAGAATACCGGCTAATCTTTAATAATAATTATTGCTGTCCCATGCAGCATTCTCAGACTTCTACTATTATACGTTACTACGACAGCCTTCAGCAGAAGGCATTAATTAACAAATATTAAATAACACTAAGAACGCATGAACTCAGCACTCCCATGCACATCCCAATTACACACAATCCTTCTCTCTTGCACTTATCACTCACCCACGCACATGCACACCAAACCAACATCTTTCGTTTGGCAAGCCCGTTTGGTACCCCCCCCCTTTTTTTATCGAATGCTTTACACAACAGTCTAAACCCACTTCCGTCCTCTCACAACTCTAGCAACTCCCCAACAGTGATGGACCTGTAACTCTTAGTGAAATCTCCCTCCCATCTCCTCCCATAAATTTCCCGATTCCTATTCATTGTCCTACAAAAAAACCTCGCTAAAACTCGTTTCCTCGTCTCCCTATTATCCACCCCTCTCATTCCCCACGATATGTGCACGAAATCCACCATGATATAAGCTAGTCCCGTGCCACATTCTCCCCCACCCCCCCTATATCAAGAGTCAGCGCTCTCAACACTGACACCCCAGTTCCTCCTATCCTCCTGACCACTTTCCCCAGCCATTCCCTCACACTCCCCAAATAGTCGCAAAAGTATACCACGTGATAGGCTGTCTCCAACTCCCCACATAACCCACACCAACCCTCCTCTACGACACGTCTATTTCTGAGGACTGATCCAGTAGGCAGAATCCCGTGTAAAAATTTAAACATGATCTCTCGCACCCTGGGCCCTAGCTTTAGTTTACCGAACAGACTCCATATAGTGCCCCATGCATACATCGGGAACAGCCCCCCAACTGGGGCCGTCTCCTCTACCCTCAATATTCGATATAAATCCCTCACCTTTAGTTTGTCTGGCTCGCGCGCCCACAAAAGTGCCCTCAACAAAATCTCACACTCCCTCCATTCCCCACCCACATACATTCCCCTCAAAATATCATGCAACCTTTGCATGCATGTCCCCATCTGTCCCCCTAGTCTTTTCCACTCCCACCTGACGAAAATGCATTTCACCCTCCTTCCCAGGTCCAACAAACCTAAACCTCCCTTCCTCACCGGCAAAGTCACCACCTCCCTCTTCATCCATTCACATCCTGAGCCCCATAAGAACCTAAAAACACTTCTAAGGATACGAGTAATCTCAGCCCTCAGCAATGGAAAAACTGCTGCTACATACCATACCTTACTGTACAGCAATACATTAATAACAATCGCCCGTTGCAATAATGTCAAGTGATAAGGCCATAACATCCCCAACCGTTCCACGCGTTCCACCATTCTCAACGAATTCGCCTCCCTAGCCTCCCGTATGGTCGCTCCATACAAAATGCCACATATTAATAACTGCCCTTCCTGCCTTCTCACAACATCACAGTCCCAATCAACTCTGTCTCTCCACGCCCCTAGCCCCATGATCTTTGTTTTCTCAACGTTTACCGTCATGCCTGTCGCCCCTCCAAACATGCCAACCACCCCTCCCAGCTCTCTCAATCTTGTTCCTTCCAGACTAGGAGTGTCGTGTCATCCACGTAACCTACCACATGATGCCTAATCAAGCCCTCCCTCGACCCCTCCCCCCCACACACTCTGGTCTCAACCAACCTATAAAATGGATCTTGCACACATGCAAATAATAACTGTGATAGCGGTCAACCCTGCCTCAAGCCCCTATCCATGTTCACCACACCTCCCACACGTCCATTGATCTGAATTCTCGCTTTTGCCCCTTTATACAACGTTTCAACCCACCCCACAATCTCATCCCCAAAGCCTTGTTTGCTAAGGATCTGTCCTAAACCCTCCCTTTCCACCTGATCATAAGCACCCTGCCAATCAATTGCCACCATACCCCCTCCTTCCTGCGTCCCCTCAAAACTCTCAACAAACCCCTTTAGAATTCCGTGCCCCATGACCATCGACCGTCCTGGCAACCCTAGTTGACCTTTTGAAACTACACGTCCCACTACACATTTTAACCTATTCCCCAAAATCTTCGCGAACAATTTATAGTCCGCACACATGAGAGTAATCGCCCTGTAATGCTTAAGTGTACTCTGCCCCTTACCCTTAGGCACAAGCACAACGACCCCTGTACTTTGCGTCTCGCCCAGTTCTCCCCCGTCTTTCATTCTATTGAACAGCGTTACTAAAAAACCCCTTAACAGATCCCAATGTTTTAAGTAAAATTCACTTGGTAGTCCATCAATACCTGGTGCTTTGCCTCTGCACATGTCTACAAGTGCTCTCCATATCTCCCCCTCTTCAATCTCACCACCCAAAGCTTCCCTGTCCTTTCTCCCCAGAGCTACGGGCTCTACAGCACACACCCCATCAAGATCCTCCCTATTAACTCCTTTACTTTTCCAATAATGCCCCTACCACGCATCCACGAACATACTCATCCCCTCCGTTGTTTTTAACACCTGCCCTTCCCTAAAACCTTTCACCTCAGTGTGCACTTCCAAATCTGCTATTGTGGTCGCTGTCCTCCTCTGCTGTTGTCTCCTCAACACACATGCCGATGGCTTGTCCCCCCAAAGCACTTCCTCCACACCCGCCTGCACCCGCACCGCATGAAATCTCTCCTCCTGCACCTCTCTTAACCTGCTCTTCAGATCATCTATTGCCTCTGTTTGGAATACCCCTCCCACCACTCCTTGCTCATGATAGTTTCCTATTCTACTTTCCAAATAATTTGTTAATCCATACTTCAGTCGATTTATGTGCTTCCCCTCACCCACGTAAAACCTACAAATTCTCTCCTTGGCCACACTGTCCCACCAACGTACAACATTATCTACCCTTTTTGCCTCCTCACTTAGCTTCCTCCACAACGAAGCAAACCCCACCTCCACTTCCTCATCCTCAAGGAGTCACGTGTTTAATTTCCAGTAGCTTTCAAACCGTTTCACTAATGAATCCCATGCCACCCCCACCACCACTGCCCTGTGATCTGAATAAATTGCTTCTATAGTGTTAAAAGACTCTACTGAAACCCCTTGCATTATATAGATCCTATCCAGTCTAGCTGCATATTCCCTCCTTACATACGTATGTTGCACTTCACCTATTCCACCCCAAAATGCATCTTGTACCCCAATATCTCTACACAGATCTCGCAACACGCTTGAAAAATATCCTGCCCCCGCTGGCATCACATCAAATCTCCGTATTATACAATTCCAATCTCCCCCAATCAATGCAACCCTGGACAGTGCTCTCAAGAAATACACCAGATCATCCCTTACAAATGCCGATTTTACCCTCACATCGTTCTCCACCGGAGCATACACTCCAACAAAGGACACGCATTCATGCATCCACCACCCGTCCACTCATTATTTTTCCCTCACCCCCCTCAAACCTTTGCAAAACAAACGGGCTTGCCTCACGAATTAAAACACCTACTCCGCCTTTCAAATGTGTCGTTGGCATTACAAAAGCCCTATATCCATCCACCTCCAGCAATTTTCCTGCTTTCAAGTTATGCTCTTGTATAAAGGTAACATCTACCTTGTAACGATACAGCAGTCCTCGCAACCATACACACTTACCACTCTTACATAAACCATTAACATTAATTGTCATACACCTTAGGCCTGCTTACGTTTTCCACCCACTTTTCCCCACCACATTTTTCCGCTGTCCAGTAGCCTCATACACACCGTCCTTGGCACTCACCCCACCCCTTCCACTCCTAACCCCTTGCTTACATTTCTTTTTCTCTGTGCCTCTACACACACCTTCAATCCTCGCCTTTTTCCCTGGTCTTTGTGCTGGAGTGAGGACGTCATCCGAGTCAGACGTGACAGCTGCCCACTTCCTCGACACTTCCTCTTCTGCCATGCTTGTCTCCTGACCTTTCTCATTGTGCACCTCCACCTCTATCACCTCATTTCCCTTCTCACTACTTGGCCAAGCCAACATTACATCCCTTCCTCCAGACCCGCATGCTTCCCCTTGTCCCGGTACCTGGTCTCCCGTCATTACCTCTGTCAAGGCTTCCTCCAATTTAGGGAACATCTCCTGCAAAACTGTCTCAAGCACTACGTCAATTTCTACGTCATTCGGTACGTCCTTGTCCGTCTCGTGCATCACATCCTCTGCAGACGCACTCAACTGCTGCACTGCACCCTCCTGCTCCACCTCACGTTGCATTTCCTCCACTTCCTCACTCTACAACCGACCACGCCTACGTCCATCCTGGCGGTTCTGTTCAGTCACTGTAGGTCCTCGCCTCGAAATGTCACTCCTTGGTATTCCCTGGCCAGTCCTCCACCTCACACATTCAGCCGCTATGTGATCATAACCATCACACAGTCTACAAGTTCTACGTTGGCCAGCGTAAGTTACAAGTATTTGTGTTCTAAATTCCTCTAAGAACACATACGAAGGTATAGGTTGCCTCAGAGTCATCTTTAGGCTAAAACTACCTTCTGGATAACCCACATAAGCCCCTGCCGTCCACTTGCCTTGTTGAGCTACGTGTACAGTTCCAAACTTCCCGAACACACTACGTAGGTCAGCTTCATTTGCCTCGAAAGGCACATTACGTAACTTTACATACGTAAATTGACTCGAAACATCGACCATCTTTACCAGGATGCCCTCGTTAACCTCGATAGCAACATCCTGATAATGAGCAAGTAGATCCTCATATACCTGTGATGACAGCAGTTTCACGAACATTCGGTAGTTTCCATTTAAGGCTACTCCGTAAAGGTCGCAATCCTCAATCCCATATGTCTCTCGAATAATCAGAGGCAACAACGACAACGCTGAATCTTGATTAATTGTACCTCTCAGTAATTCATTCGCTGCCTGACTACGGTGGAGTGAGGTTGTGCTCAGCACCCCTCTGCTGTTTTTCAGGCGAGCTACCCCAGTACATCAACAACCATTGAGTAGTGTGGACGTGCGCTGCTCATTTTGGGATATCAAAATGGCTGAACATACAGTACGGAGAGTAAATACTATCTGCATAGAGCTGGTTCGTGGTACGTTAAGTGGAGATACGATGAACGTACTTCTCCCTAACATCATCAGGGACACATATGGTATCCCCAACGAGGAATTATATGGCGTCGCTCTTAATGGTTTGACAAGAATCTTCGTGAAATTTCTGAGAGCCGGCTTCTACACAAGAATTGTCGAGCAGTACCAGGAACAACGCATGAGTGTGAATTCAGCGATGGATGTTGTGTTACATGATGTTTCTAAGTACTTCACATGGGTGAAGGTACGGAATGTACCCTTCGAGGCTACGGCATATGGACTACAGGAGTTTTTTCGCAGTTATGGGACAGTGCATTCTGCAACCATGGGGGTATGGAGGGATGGTCCGTATGAAGGAATGCCGGAAGGTTCTTACACCCTTAAAATGTCTTTAACAAGGCCTATACCATCCTATGTAACGATGACCGGTTGTAGAACACAGGTTTATGTGTACTATGCGGGTCAGAGAAAAACATGTCGTCTGTGCAGCTCTTATGAGCACATGGCAGCCCAGTGTCCTAGGAGGCGGGCTCCTCGAATTCTGAAAACGCCGATTGTGATACAACAGTCGTGTGATTTGGTGCCTGGCTCTGTTGCCTCGGGAGGCCATCTCTGGAGCGTGGAGGTCGACCGGGAGGTGGCGGAGGAGGAGACATGTGTCACTATCCCAGGGGAGTCGGGGGAGTCGAAGGTGTTATCTGAGGAGTCTTTAGTCCAGGAAGCTTCGACTCAGGAGGGTTTACTGGCAGATGTCATCAAGGATTTTTTGGATGGGGATGAGCCCGGTGCAGAAGGTGTCCTCAGTTTATGTGAAGTTGGAGAGCTGGAGGGACAACAAATTGTGGAGAAAGACTTGAGTAAGAAAAGGCTGGAGCGTGTGGTGGCCGTGGAGGTACACCAGGAGGATTCGTCTGAGGGTGAGATGTGTGTAAGTGGAAGTTCTAGAAAAAGAACTGCGGCATCAGAGATAGACGAGGTTATTACCCCGGGGCAGAGGCCGGGGAAGAAGTCATGGGCAGCGGTTGTGGAGCCGATGCCACATAGTGGTAGAGGTGCGCCTGAGTTGCACAGTGGGAGAGGGAGGGGGGAGGCGACTGCACAGGATAACTCGAGTGGTAAGGGAATACGTAATGTGAAAAGTGCAGTGAGTAAATCCCAGCGGCATAGGGGAAAGCCGCCACTTCTATAATTTTCAGAAGTGTCACGCTTAATGTCAATGGACTTAAGATTGAGGTTAAGAAAGTTTGGTTGGAGTGGTTTTTACGGCGGTTTGATGTAGATATTTGCTTTTTGCAAGAGCATAATCATATGGCTGGTTGTGTGTTGCGGTTAAAAGGATATCGGATGTATGTTACCAGTGGTTTGCAATTGAAAGGTGGAGTAGCAGTGGCGATAAAGGAGACCAGCCCCTTGCGTGTCATCGGCTGGGAAGAGGGGGGGGGGGGGTGGGAGGGTCGTGAGGGTGGATGGTGTCTGGGGCGAGAGTCGAGCTAGTTTTGTAGGAGTTTACATGCCAGCAACTAGCAATACCAGGGTAAAAGTAGATTTTGTCAGAGAGGTATTGCTGTATCACTTGAGAGGTTTGCCTGCTATAACAGTAATAGGTGGTGATTGGAATTGTGTGATTAGGAGTGGTGATGTCGAACCGAGAGGGGCGGGTTGTGTGCTGAGTGTGCTGAGGGATGTATTGCGAGATATTGGGGTTGTTGATGTGGTGGGGAGGGGGGGATACCTAGTGGAGCACACGTTCGTCCGTAGGGGATATGAAGCGCGATTGGACAGAATTTATATTAAGCAGGGTATAGATGTTGTGAGGGTGCAAACCTTCGATGTTGGGTTTTCGGATCACAGAGCGGTAATAGCAGATTTGATGTGGAATGGAGTGGTGCGTATTTATTCTGGGTACTGGAAATTAAATGTAAGACTTCTTAAGGAGGAGGAGGAGGGGCCTTTTTTCAGTGATTGGTGGTTGCCTTTTTGGGAGGCTAGGGACAGGGAGATAGATCTGTTAGATTGGTGGGAAATGCAGGCAAAACCGGGAATAGCGAATTTTTTTAAGGTTAGGGGACGGGAAGAGGCGAGGTGGCGTTTTGGGTTGCAAAATTATCTGGAGGGACAGTTGCAAGATTGTTATGTTGGGGGAGGTGGTAGGAGGGATGACATGGACAGTCTGCGGAGCAGGATCGCTGAATTACACAATGATAGGTTTGATGCAATTAGGGTTAGGGCGGGGTTAGAGGATGTATTGTGGGGTGATAAGCCGTCTGGGTTTGTTTTACGTAAATTTAGGGACCGAAAGAGTGTAACCACCATTCTACAATTGGAGACAAGCCCTGGGGTGGGAGGGTATCCAGTGGGTCGAGTCCTATCCAATACGGAAAGTATGAGTCTCTATGCTGATAGTTGGTTTAGGGAGAAATGGAGTTGGAGGGAGGGGGGTTCCTGGGAGGGTATTTTTGAAGGGGGGTTCCATAGCGTTTTAAGTGAGCAGGATAGAGTGGGGTTGGAGGTTGGTATAAGTGAGGTTGAGGTGGAAGAGGCAGTTTTCGGTATGAGTACCTGGAAAACACCAGGGATAGACGGTATACCAAATGATTTTTATAGAGCACATTGGGGGTGTATTAGGCAGTGCTTTGTTAGGCTATTGGATCATATGTTAACTAGTGGGAAGTTGGGCACATCGCAAAGTACGGGTGTCATAGTTTTGGTGCCAAAGAAGAGGGGAGGAAGAGAGTTGAGTGCTTACCGAGCAATATCTTTGATGTGTGCTGATTACAAGGTTTTTGCGAAAATTTTGGGTAATAGACTGAAGAAGGTCATGGGGTCGGTGATACATGGGGGACAATTTGGTATCCCGGGGAGGAGTATGCGGGTAGGTCATGGACGTATTCGGGATTTCCTTGAGGGTAGTAGTAAGGGAGGTATTCTAGGTCTGGATTGGGAGAAAGCTTATGATTATGTGGATAGGGAATTTTTGTTTGAGAGTATGGTGAGAATGGGTTTTGGAGGGAGGGTGGTTGGATGGGTGAGGACATTGTATGAGAATGCATCGATGAGAGTACAGGTAAATGGGAGGTTGGGTAGTTCAGTAAGCATGGGGAGGGGTTTAAGGTAGGGGTGTCCACTCTCCCAAATACTCTTTGCATGTATGCAGAATCCTTTCTATGTTCTGGTTGATGGTGGGATGGGAAGGATGGGGGAGAGAGGTGGATTTTGTGGGAATATTGTTGGTTATGTAGATGATACAACTGTTTTACTTAATGAGATAGAAGATTTAAGTAAAGTGGGAAGGGTAATTGAGATTTTTGGGAATGCTACTGGGATGAGAGTTAATAAGCAGAAATCACGGTTGCTGGAGGTAGGCAATTGGGTAGGAGGGACCTTGGGGGAGGAGTTTGGATGGATAACTGTAGATAGGCTAAAGATTTGTGGGATTTTGTATTTAGCAGATGTACAGGAGAGCAGGAGGGTTAATTCAGAAATGGTAATGGACAGAGCTTTGAGTAGGCTCAGGAGTTTAAGGGCCGGGGATGTAACCTTGCATCAAAGGGTTGTGGTGGTAAATACACTGATTTATAGTAAGGTGTGGGGAGTGGCGGAAATTTACCCCTTAAGAAGTCAGGATATTATGGAATTACAAAGGAGAGCCTTAAGGTATGTGTGGGGTTTTGGGAGGGCGTGGTTGGGTAAAGATGTGGTAATGACTGCGGTAAGACAGGGAGGATTGGGATTGATGGCATTAGGGTCTAGGGTGAAGGCGCTATATGTGAAGCAGAGGTATATTCGGGCAGCGGGGGAAAGGGGTCTTCGGGTGGGGGAGGTGATGGGGGATATCCGCAAATGGTGGGGTGGCAGGGACTTAGTGGAGTGTGAAGATATGTTGCGGTTTATGTTAAAGGTCCGCAATGTTAAAAAACTCAAGGTAAAACGGTTAGTGGGTGTGGGTCGTCGTCAGGAATCAATGCAAGGGATGGCAGTGTATCCCACATATGATTGGAGAGTGATATGGGTGGAATTTAGTAAATTAAGAATACCGGCAAGAGCGAGGGAATTAGTATATAGATTTCTTATGGGGACGTTAGCATCGAAAGAGGTGCTAAGACGAATGGGTTTTGTGAGAGAGGCATCATGTGGTTTTTGTGGGGAAGTTGAAACGGCTTTTCATGTAGTATATTTTTGTTCTGCTTTGGAGGTGGTAAGATTGTGGTTGAAGAGGGTTTTCTTTTTATTGGGGGGGGGACAGATATCAACCCTCAGGGCTTTAATGTTAGATATGGGAGGGGTACCCAAAGAGGTGGGGAGGGCTATCAGATACGTAATAGTTGATTACTTGTATGTTTCTTGGGGGATGAGGGAGGTGGAGGGAAACATTAGGATAAAAGCGTTGGCGGCGTGTTTTTATAGGACAGCATGTAGGAACAAACAATTATATGGGGGAAGGTGGGCAATTAGTTTTCCGGAGGGATATCGTGAACTTACTGTTGAACGTCTACTCCGTTTGATGACGGGGTGAGAGGCAAGGGGTTGGTCTCTTCAGTGGTGTGTCCTCTTGGAGTGATTGGAAGCCTGATGAGGAAGGTTGATTGGTTTGCAAGGTGGTTGATGTGGGTAAAGTTTTTTTTTGCAGGGAGCCGTCGGGGGCTCCGGGGTATGTAGACCTTTATGAATTTGTAAAATCACAGAGTCAAAAGTAGTATGTGATTTTCTGTTTTTTCTCTTATTGTTATGAGAACCATTTTATATAGGGGGTTTATATTTATATGTATATTGTGAAGATATGTTTTATACATTCGAATCTGATGTTAGATTTATCCTTGTCATACGTCTCTTTTTTATCGTATTGAATGGGTACAAAATGACCTATGTACGAAAATATAAAAGTATTTGATGGGGTTTATATATACCCTTCATTTGACTGGAAGGTCATATTATATATTGAGTGTTAATAGGTACCATTAATTTTGTGTGTGTGTAGGTGTGTTTGTGGGAACCAATGTCTTAGGTATAGTTCTATCATTGGATGTAATATTTTTTTAGTTTATTTGGTGAAAAGTCATTTAGAGCTTTATTTCTATGTATGATCCAGTTTGTTCTGTACGAACAAGTGCACATACACGTATGTGTGTATATGCATGCGTATGTGTATGCATGTATATATGTATATGTATATATATATATATATATATGTATATATATATATATATATATATATATATATATATATATATATATATATATATGTATGTATGTATGTATATATATGTGTGTGTGTGTGCTTGTAGGACTCATTCCTACATGTTTTATAATGACTCCGACTGTTTGTTTGGAAGTCGGTTGGTTGGGTTATTTTAGTAGAATTTGTTATATCACTGTGTTACAATGTTTTTTGTGTGTACCTGACATTGTCTGACACTTCTGTTTTGGATGTTATGTATTTAGTTTGTCTAGTTTTTTTTTTTAGTGATAAGTCCTTTTTTTTGTTTGTTTGTTCTAGTATAATCCAGTCTGTGCTGTAAGAACATATGTGCACATACATGTATGTGTATATGTGCATGTGTATGTATATACATATATACATGATTATAGGACTTATTCCTACATGTTTTATGACTCCGACGTTCTGTTTTGTAGTCGGTATGTTTTTTTTTTTCCCGTAAACGGGTTGGGTTTCTTACGGTAGAATTTCGTTATATCAATATGTTAAAATGTTTTTTTTTTTGTTTATTGTGTGTGTACTGACATTGTCTGTCACGGTTTTGGATTTGCTACTTGTTGGCTTGTATCATGTGTATGTTGTTTTTAAATAAAATATAAAAAAAAAAAAAACTCTCAGTAATTCTATGCCGACAGTGTTAATTCTACGGTGCACCCCAACCACCATTGTGACAGCCTGGCTAGCACTTGCGCCTGTCAGAGAGAAGTAGCAAACGTCCACCCTCACCGGCAGCTGGGCGAGGAATTTATATGTACGTATTAGGGAGTTTTTTCAGGAATGTCAAGGGGGGGGGGTGTCCTCGGGCTTGACTGGCAAAATGCTTACGACTGCGTTGATAGAGATTTATTTATTGAGGCTTATTTTATTGAGGCAGGGTTTTGGAGAGGGGATTGTAAGATGGGTTGATACCTTGTATGTCTCGGCTATGGTACGCGTACAGGTAAACGGTAAATTGGGGCAGCCGGTCCGTATGGAAAGGGGTTTGAGGGGTGCCCCCACTCCCAGCTGCTTTTTGCTTGTATGCAAAACCCCTTTTATGAGCTGGTGGATGGTGGTTTGAGGCGTGGAACGCTGAGCAGTGACCATACAGCGCGTGTGGTCGGGTAAGTAGATGATACCACGATTTTGTTAAAAGGGGAGGAGGATTTGCAGATCGTGGGATGGATTGTTGAGTTTTTTGGGGCAGAGTCTGGCATGTGCGTCAATAAGGCAAAATCGAAATTATTGGAGGTGGGTACATGGGTGGCGGGGGGCGTTGGGCGAAAGGTATGGGTGGTCAGTCGTGGTGCAACTTAGAATATGTGGTATCGTGTACATGACAGATGAGAGGGAGGGCTGAAGGGTAAACTCTGAATTGGTGGTTAACAAGGCTTTAGATCGACTTCGGGGGTTAAGAGCTGGGGATGTCTCATTGCAGCAGAGGACAGTAGTGGTCAATACACTTGTTTATAGTAAGGTATGGGGTGTGGCTAAGGTGTACCCTTTAAGAGATGTGGATATTCAGGAACTGCAGAGAAGGGTCTTACGTTATGTTTGGGGTTTCGGGAGAGCTTGGTTAAGTCGGGAGGTTGTCATGACCCATGTTCGTCGAGGGGGTTTAGGTCTCTTGGCTTTGTAAAGCAGCGGTTCCTCAGGGCGGGCGGTGAGAAGGGCATCCGGGTGGGTCGGGTAATGATCGAAATGCGTAAATGGTGGAGCGGCAGGGGATTAATCGAGTGTGAGGACATGCTGCGTTTGTTGTTAAAATTGAGAAATGCACAACGGATCCGGGTGGGGCAAATGGTCAGCATATGTTGTCGTGGGGAAATTGTACAGGGATTGTCTGTTTTTCCGCTGTATAATTGGGGGGAAATATGGGACGGATTTTGTAAACTTAAGTTGGCACCAAGGGTTCGTGAATTGGTGTACAGATTTGTCATTGGGATTTTAGCATCAAAATCGGTCTTAAATAGGATGGGTTTGGTAAGGGAGGCGGATTCCTTGCGTTGCGGTCTTGAAGAAACAGCTTTTCTTGCAGTCTACTTTTGCGATACCTTGGACAAAGTTCGTTCGTGGTTAGGGCGGGTTTTCGATTTTCTTAGTGGGGGAAGTATTTCAACCTTACGGGCCTTAACATTGGACGTTAGCGGAGTATCAAGTGAGGTACGAAGAGCAATAATGTACGTGGTGGCTGATTTCCTCTATATCTCGTGGGGTATGCGGGAAACCGGGGGAACAGTTAGGATCAGGGCAATTGCGGCAGGTCTCTACAGAACGTATTGCAGAAATAAACTCATATATGGTAGTAGTTGGGATAATAGTTTTCCTGCAAACTATCGATGTCTTACTGTTCAAAGGTTGCTGCAACTGGGGGTGGGGTAAGGCAACGGGGGGCTGGACTTCCCCCGTGGTAGCACCAACGGTATGTTCGGGACTTCAGGGTAGAGGGCGGGTCTTAGGGAGTGACGTGTATGTATTATGAATGGTTCCGTGCGTCTGTGTGTGTATGGTTGTGGCGTTGTGTGAAACTGAGATATTGGATTAATCCTAAAATGGTCATGTATCTTGATAATACAGATAAAAAGCAATATTTCAGCATATGTTCCAGCATCTAACAAGACTGAACCGGTTCCCGACTATGGCCGGGGTTTGGTGAAGTATGTTGGGTCTTTCCTGGGATTCCCGTATGGTTTTGTTTAGTCATTTGTAAGCGGATGCCACGCTGATATCACCGCTAAAAGTACAACGTTATCTGGCCTTTAAGGGGAATGTTCATAAGCAGACCTTTGGTGATGATTGTTAACTTTTGATGAAGGGCACAAAGTTTCATTTGCCTAAGATTGTTTTTGTATATGTAGTAGCGGTCTCCACTGTGAGGGGGGGGGGGGTTGAGATGTATAATGTCCTATATTGTAAACTTTGGACATTCAAGTTCCTTGGGCAGCAGCTTTTGTGGGATATATTGTTCCCTCACCCAGTGATATCACATGTATTTTTTTTTATCATTTATGGTGCATATAGTCAGTTGATGTTCAATTAAGCACCTTTACTAATATCACTGTATACAAGTAAGGTATATTTTTTGTGGGCTTATAATTAGTTTAAGAAACTAAATAGGGGGTTGGTCGGGGTATTAGGTGTCTAAGTGTTTCCTCATATGTAATCATACATGACTCACGAAATCGTAATGACACGATTGCAAACAAACCATACCCCGGCCGGGATTGAACCGCGGTCAGAGAGTCTCTGGTCTAGTGGCTAACGCGACGGTCTGGAATTTTGAGACTGGCCGCGGGTTCAATCCCGGCCGGGGTATGGTTAATCATACATGCTAGAACTGTAAAAGTCTTATGTTAATTATTAAAGTTTTTTTGCATATTTTGATTCCATTTTCAATATATACAAAAACAAAAAAAAAAGAACACCGTGTTTCAATTTCAAGAGTCATGTAGGTTTCTGATAGTTATTTTATATAACCATAGTACCATTGATAGTTATTTTATATAACCATAGTACCATTGATAGTTATTTTATATAACCATAGCACCATTGATAGTTATTTTATATAACCATAGTACCATTGATAGTTATTTTATATAACCATAGTACCATTGATAGTTATTTTATATAACCATAGTACCATTGATAGTTATTTTATATAACCATAGTACCATTGATAGTTATTTTATATAACCATAGTACCATTGAGTGTGCAATGTATTAGTTTATATGATATTGTTTTTGTATATAAAAGTTCATACACAATATGAATAAGACTGTCAGGTTTTGGTTATATAATTATTTTGTGTTTAAGGTATGTTCTGGTAGCCCTCTGTTTAGTTATATATATGTCGTTGTCTTATGTAAAGTTTTCACGTTTTTTGTTTTAAATCAATTATGTATACCATACATGTATACTGTGTTTTAAGTCAATTATGTATACCATACATGTATACTGTGTTTTAAGTCAATTATGTATACCATACATGTATACTGTGTTTTAAATCAATTATGTATTCCATACATTTATACTGTGTTTTAAGTCAATTATGTATACCATACATGTATACTGTGTTTTAAATCAATTATGTATTCCATACATTTATACTGTGTTTTAAGTAAATTATGTATACCATACATGTATACTGTGTTTTAAATAAATTATGTATACCATACATGTATACTGTGTTTTAAGTCAATTATGTATACCATACATGTATACTGTGTTTTAAATCAATTATGTATACCATACATGTATACTGTGTTTTAAATCAATTATGTATACCATACATGTATAGTGTGTTTTAAGTCAATTATGTATACCATACATGTATACTGTGTTTTAAATCAATTATGTATACCATACATGTATACTGTGTTTTAAATCAATTATGTATACCATACATGTATACTGTGTTTTAAATCAATTATGTATACCATACATGTATACTGTGTTTTAAGTCAATTATGTATACCATACATGTATACTGTGTTTTAAATCAATTATGTATACCATACATGTATACTGTGTTTTAAATCAATTATGTATACCATACATGTATACTGTGTTTTAAATCAATTATGTATACCATACATGTATACTGTGTTTTAAGTCAATTATGTATACCATACATGTATACTGTGTTTTAAGTCAATTATGTATACCATACATGTATACTGTGTTTTAAATCATGTATACCATACATGTATACTGTGTTTTAAGTCAATTATATATACCATACATGTATTATGTGTTTTAAGTCAATTATGTATACCATACATGTATACTGTGTTTTAAGTCAATTATGTATACCATACATGTATACTGTGTTTTAAATCAATTATGTATACCATACATGTATACTGTGTTTTAAATCAATTATGAATACCATACATGTATACTGTGTTGTAAGTCAATTATATATACCATACATGTATTATGTGTTTTAAGTCAATTATGTATACCATACATGTATACTGTGTTTTTTAAATAAAAAAATTATATATATGTAAGGTTTTGCATCATGAACGTGTATATATTTCAGTTCACGACCCTGTTACTGTGTTTATTTGTAGCTATGTTCTCGCCGTAAGTTACTGTTGTATGTCATACAGCAATATCTTGCGAGTATATAGGTGCAATCCTTTTTGTGTCAGGTATTTTGTGTCGGGTATATTTTCTCAGTGTACGAACCTTTTGGATTGAGATCCATACTGTTTTCTGTTTATTTTTATTTTTATGTTACGCTGCATTGGTTTTAAATAAAATATAAAAAAAAAACTTCAGTGGCAAAATCTAAAACATGTAAATAACTCGTTTTAGCTTATTCCTAGTATATATCCTTTACAGTAAAATAATATCTCTTACATTGTATAATAATAAGGTATTAAAAGGATCCTGATAGAAATAAGTCACTCTGACTTTTTTGGGTTATACCAGGTTCTCTACACATATGCTGCTATGTATGATAATCTATGTAACTGTATTTGTGTATACCTGGAGTTTACCTGGAGTTTACCTGGAGAGAGTTTCGGGGGTCAACGCCCCCGCGGCCCGGTCTGTGACCAGGCCTCCTGGTGGATCAGCGCCTGATCAACCAGGCTGTTGCTGCTGGCTGCACGCAAACCAACGTACGAGCCACAGCCCGGCTGATCAGGAACTGTCTTTAGGTGCTTGTCCAGTGCCAGCTTGAAGACTGCCAGGGGTCTGTTGGTAATCCCCCTTATGTGTGCTGGGAGGCAGTTGAACAGTCTCGGGCCCCTGACACTTATTGTATGGTCTCTTAACGTGCTAGTGACACCCCTGCTTTTCATTGGGGGGATGGTGCATCGTCTGCCAAGTCTTTTGCTTTCGTAGTGAGTGATTTTCGTGTGCAAGTTTGGTACTAGTCCCTCTAGGATTTTCCAGGTGTATATAATCATGTATCTCTCCCTCCTGCGTTCCAGGGAATACAGGTTTAGAAACCTCAAGCGCTCCCAGTAATTGAGGTGTTTTATCTCCGTTATGCGCGCCGTGAAAGTTCTCTGTACATTTTCTAGGTCGGCAATTTCACCTGCCTTGAAAGGTGCTGTTAGAGTGCAGCAATATTCCAGCCTAGATAGAACAAGTGACCTGAAGAGTGTCATCATGGGCTTGGCCTCCCTAGTTTTGAAGGTTCTCATTATCCATCCTGTCATTTTTCTAGCAGACGCGATTGATACAATGTTATGGTCCTTGAAGGTGAGATCCTCCGACATAATCACTCCTAGGTCTTTGACGTTGGTGTTTCGCTCTATTTTGTGGCCAGAATTTGTTTTGTACTCTGATGAAGATTTAATTTCCTCATGTTTACCATATCTGAGTAATTGAAATTTCTCATCGTTGAACTTCATATTGTTTTCTGCAGCCCACTGAAAGATTTGGTTGATGTCCGCCTGGAGCCTTGCAGTGTCTGCAATGGAAGACACTGTCATGCAGATTCGGGTGTCATCTGCAAAGGAAGACACGGTGCTGTGGCTGACATCCTTGTCTATGTCGGATATGAGGATGAGGAACAAGATGGGAGCTAGTACTGTGCCTTGTGGGACAGAGCTTGTCACCGTAGCTGCCTCGGACTTTACTCTGTTGACGACTACTCTCTGTGTTCTGTTAGTGAGGAAATTATAGATCCATCGACCGACTTTTCCTGTTATTCCTTTAGCGCGCATTTTGTGCGCTATTACGCCATGGTCACACTTGTCGAAGGCTTTTGCAAAGTCTGTATATATTACATCTGCATTCTTTTTGTCTTCTAGTGCATTTAGGACCTTGTCGTAGTGATCCAGTAGTTGAGACAGACAGGAGCGACCTGTTCTAAACCCATGTTGCCCTGGGTTGTGTAACTGATGGGTTTCTAGATGGGTGGTGATCTTGCTTCTTAGGACCCTTTCAAAGATTTTTATAATATGGGATGTTAGTGCTATTGGTCTGTAGTTCTTTGCTGTTGCTTTACTGCCCCCTTTGTGGAGTGGGGCTATGTCTGTTGTTTTTAGTAACTGAGGGACGACCCCCGTGTCCATGCTCCCTCTCCATAGGATGGAAAAGGCTCGTGATAGGGGCTTCTTGCAGTTCTTGATGAACACAGAGTTCCATGAGTCTGGCCCTGGGGCAGAGTGCATGGGCATGTCATTTATCGCCTGTTCGAAGTCATTTGGCGTCAGGATAACATCGGATAGGCTTGTGTTAGTCAAATTTTGTGGCTCTCTCATAAAAAATTCATTTTGGTCTTCGACTCTCAGTCTGGTTAGCGGCTTGCTAAAAACTGAGTCATATTGGGACTTGAGTAGCTCACTCATTTCCTTGCTGTCATCTGTGTAGGACCCATCTTGTTTAAGTAGGGGCCCAATACTGGACGTTGTTCTCGATTTTGATTTGCATAGGAGAAGAAATACTTTGGGTTTCTTTCGATTTCATTTATGGCTTTTAGTTCTTCCCGCGATTCCTGACTCCTAAAGGATTCTTTTAGCTTAAGTTCGATGCTTGCTATTTCTCTGACCAGTGTCTCCCTGCGCATTTCAGATATATTGACCTCTTTTAGCCGCTCTGTTATTCTTTTCCGTCGCCTGTAAAGGGAGCGCCTGTCTCTTTCTATTTTACATCTACTCCTCCTTTTTCTTAGAGGAATAAGCCTTGTGCATACATCGAGTGCCACCGAGTTAATCTGTTCTAGGCATAAGTTTGGGTCTGTGTTGCTTAGTATATCTTCCCAGCTTATATCGGTTAGGACTTGGTTTACTTGGTCCCACTTTATGTTTTTGTTATTGAAGTTGAATTTGGTGAATGCTCCCTCATGACTAGTCTCATTTTGTCGGTCTGGGGCTCCATGCATACATGTCTGAACCTCAATTATGTTGTGATCTGAGTATATTGTTTTTGATATGGTGACATTTCTTATCAGATCATCATTGTTAGTGAAGATGAGGTCTAGTGTATTCTCCAGTCTTGTAGGCTCTATTATTTGCTGGTTTAAATTGAATTTTGTGCAGAGATTTAAAAGCTCGTGTGAGTGTGAGTTTTCATCAGAGCTGCCTCCTGGTGTTATTTCTGCAACAATATTATTTGCTATATTCCTCCATTTTAGGTGCCTTAAGTTGAAATCCCCCAGGAGCAAGATGTTGGGTGCAGGAGCTGGAAGATTTTCCAGACAGTGGTCAATTTTTAACAGCTGTTCCTGGAATTGCTGGGATGTTGCATCCGGAGGCTTGTAGACTACCACAATGACTAGGTTTTGGTTCTCGACCTTTACTGCTAAAACTTCCACTACGTCATTTGAGGCATTAAGCAGTTCTGTGCAAACAAGTGACTCTGCAATGTACAGGCCAACCCCCCCCTTTTGCCTGTTCACTCTGTCACATCTGTATAGGTTGTAACCTGGGATCCATACTTCGTTGTCCAAGTGATCCTTTATGTGGGTCTCAGTGAAAGCCGCGAACATTGCCTTTGCCTCTGCAAGCAGTCCACGGATGAAAGGTATTTTGTTGTTTGTAGCTGGCTTTAGACCCTGTATATTTGCAAAGAAGAATGTTATCGGACTGGTGGTATTGTTGGTACTGGGGGGGGATTTTTTTTCCGGCATTAGTATCTGTATCTGTTGGTTTGGAGTGGAGGCCATCGACTGTGGTTCCACTCCAGGAATGACTGGATTTGGTGTACGATTTCTGCCATTTCCTGCCAGTTTTTTTTCCTTCCTGGCACTAAAAAACCTCTCCCTCTTGAGTGGCTGTGGCTACCCAGGTTTTCCCCTGGCCTGGATGTTTTGTATCTTTTTGTCCCCTTTAGATGGTATGCCTGGCAATTTAAGTTATAGCACAGTCTTTCCTGTACTGAAGAGGTACACATTTCAGGGTGAAAAAGCTTACAGGAAGGGAGTTTGCATTTTCCTGTTTTCATATGGGCATGGCATTTTCTAGGGTGGTCATAGTTGCATGTCCCATCTGTTTTTCCAGATTTCCCATGCCAGCAGATACCAAGTGCATAGTATGTGCACAGGCTTGGTTTCCGCTTGCCTTGGGTTTCTGTGACTGTATTCCCTGTTGGTGCATGTTTCCCTGTCTTACTTCTATCCTCCCTAGCACCAACAATGGAGCTCCCACCAGTTGTTTTTGGTAATTTATCCTCACTATTGCTATTGGAGTCCTCTTGTTTGCTATTTCCTGCGGTGTTTCTAGTTTGCAATATTGGTTTTATCTTATCTTTGACTACACTTGTTTCCCTACTATGGCTCCTGTCCCCTATGAGGTCATTTATATGTATTCCTTCCTGCGTAAATAAACTTACTTACCTAATTTGCAAGTACAACCGCACTAACCCACGTAGAACCCATAATGACCCAAGAATACCGACAGTAATACCTACAACTCGATAAATTGATGATCAAAGTAAGACTGCCCCTTCTGTCCCACCAATAAGGGACAAACACCTAGCAACATCTGTTACTGGGGCAATAGAATGTTTATTGGTTTCTGATATATATTCATTGCCTTCTAATTTTCATTGTATTCCAGCAGATTGATAATTAATTTTCAGAGTGAAATCTATTAAAGTTTATTCTTCATATTTTTTTTTTTTATATTGTCATAATTCTTGTGACCTACTCACTCGTGTGTGTGTGTGTGTGTGTGTGTGTGTGTGTGTGTGTGTGTATACTCACCTATTTGTGGTTGCAGGGGTCGAGTCTTAGCTCCTGGTCCCTCAGTCTGGAGAAGAGCATTGTTCCATACTCTGAAACAATATTGTTTCAGACTACGGAACAATGCTCTTCTCCAGACTGAGGGACTGACCACCTCAAAACTTTAAGGGTGATGGACTGATTACATCGTCTTCAAGTCTCTTCTGCTTCTATCAACTTTTCTGTACTCGACTGAAGAAGCCTACTGTGTAGGCGAAACGTTTCGAAATAAAGATACCTGTTGCATATGTGTCTTACCTAACAACCTGTCGGTATTTTATACCATTTTAATGTTCAGGTACCTGGGTGTTAGTCGACTGGTGTGGGTGGCATCCTGGGGGACAAGATTAAGGACCACAATGGAAATAAGACAGTCAGTCCTCGATGACGCACTGACTTTCTTGGGTTATCCTGGGTGGCTAACCCTCCAGGGTTAAAAATCCGAAGGAAATCTATCTACAAACCCAATGCACCGTCCCGCTGCCAGACGAGCACTTACCCAAGCTCTATGCAAATAAAGTACTCTCCAGCTTCACTTCACCAACAACTACTCCAGTATTACTATGAGATCAAATCACAAGAAACAAGAACAACAAGAAAGCACTAAGCAAACTATTATTATTATTATTATAAACTATTATTATTATGATTGTTATAAACTATTATTATTATTATTACTGAACTTATCTACCGAGCAGGATGCTGGTGTACCATCCGCTACCCTCACTAACGCCCACGGCGACGTAACAACAGCAAACATGGTTGACTCTCTCTCAAACTCCCCTTCCTTCACAGGATTCAGCACGCCAGATAATCTCTCAGGTATGAAAAGCGATCGTGAAACTCTTAAGTTATACATCATCACCTTAACTAGTGATAATATGAATCTTCGTTCAACACTAGCTCAACATGACACTATGACAGCTCACCTTGAGAGCAAGATTCTCGGCCTTGAACAAAACATAACATCTGGAATAACTGACTTTGGCAAGACCCTACAAACAGTCATAGCCAGGAATACGGAACAAATAACTGTAAACACAATTGACGAAAGGGTGGAAACATCGGACGTGTTTCCTTACACCGGTTGTCTATGTTCACCCATCAGTAAAATGGGTACCTGGGTGTTAGTCGACTGGTGTGGGTCGCATCCTGGGACAAAACTGACCTAATTTGCCCAAAATGCTTAGCTCTACAAGGGGCTTTCTATATAGTAGTATGTCACTGATGTCAACTAGGACTGTATACCTTGTACATGTACTTGTAGTAAATAAAGATATTATTACTTTATTATTATTATTATTATTATTATTATTATTGTTAGATGATAAAACCGAGCAAGAAAAGTTATCTGACTCGGTAATAAAATTCAGCTGAAGTTCTTTTCGTATTATTGTTCTCAAACTACTACCTGACAAGCCAAGATTGTAATCTACTCCCTCTTTGAAAGCATACAGCTTAGCCAATTTATCAGTTCTATCATGCATCTGAAGACCAATGTGAGATGGAATCCACAGCATGTGCACTCTGACTCCACTGTCCACAATCCTACCATACCTGTGTCTGGCTTCTGACACAAGCATGCCACAATTTATGCTTAATGAGTTGAGAGCATTTATGGATGACAGAGAATCAGTTACAATTAAACTGTCAATCTTTGATACATAGATGCATTTCAGTGCAAGGAGTATGGCAAACAGTTCTGTCTGAAGGGTAGAGGCCCAATTATTGATGCGTGCTCCAATTTCTTTAAGAGAGCCATCACTCTGTACGACAACAGCAGCACTACCAGCTGCACCAGTGGATTGGTGAACAGAACCATCAACGTAAATAATTTGCGAGAGTGTGTGCTGTGTGACTAAGTTATCAATACAGCTTAAGGCCTCATGTTTGGCTTCAAGGCTTAAGGCTCAGGGAGATTGACACCAGTGAGTCCATCTATCATCATTCTATCATGCAGGAGGAGCCACATGTCTATGGTGCATCCAACAAAATAAGCAGACTCTTGGATGTCACTACCGCCCGGCTCCGGCTGGGTTACAAGTATCTTTGGCAGGTTAAATCACCACCACCAGATGTAGACCAAACGAAATGTAAACTTTGCCAGATGGATTATTGTCACACCCTGCGTCATTATGTACTGGAGTGCGATAAAATTAATGAATTTAGAAACAACTCACTCAGAAGTGTTCAAGAAATGGCTAAGTATTTTATCCACAGTGGTATATTACAGACCATTCTGGAGAAATACCCTGACTTTGCTAGCTGTAAATAAAGCATTACCACATGTGTGCATGTGTGTGTGTGTGTGTGTGTGTGTGTGTGTGTGTGTGTGTGTGTGTGTGTGTGTGTGTGTGAGTATGAGTGTGTGTGTGTATGAGTGTGAGTGTGTGTATGAGTGTGTGTGAGTATGAGTGTGTGTGCGTGTGTGTATGAGTTTGTGTGTGTGTGTGTGTGTGTGTGTTTATGTGTGTGTGTGTATGAGTCCATCTATCATCATTCTATCATGCAGGAGGAGCCACATGTCTATGGTGCATCCAACAAAATAAGCAGACTCTTGGATGTCACTACCGCCCGGCTCCGGCTGGGTTACAAGTATCTTTGGCAGGTTAAATCACCACCACCAGATGTAGACCAAACGAAATGTAAACTTTGCCAGATGGATTATTGTCACACCCTGCGTCATTATGTACTGGAGTGCGATAAAATTAATGAATTTAGAAACAACTCACTCAGAAGTGTTCAAGAAATGGCTAAGTATTTTATCCACAGTGGTATATTACAGACCATTCTGGAGAAATACCCTGACTTTGCTAGCTGTAAATAAAGCATTACCACATGTGTGCATGTGTGTGTGTGTGTGTGTGTGTGTGTGTGTGTGTGTGTGTGTGTGTGTGTGTGTGTGTGTGAGTATGAGTGTGTGTGTGTATGAGTGTGAGTGTGTGTATGAGTGTGTGTGAGTATGAGTGTGTGTGCGTGTGTGTATGAGTTTGTGTGTGTGTGTGTGTGTGTGTGTTTATGTGTGTGTGTGTATGAATTTGTATGTGTGTGTGTGTGTGTGTGTGTGTGTGTGAGAGAGAGAGAGAGACTCAGCAATCAACATTTGCACCAATAACTCACTACAGTTGTGACCGGGTGTGGAAGTGTGAATTGCTCATTACTCTAAAATTTGTTCATGATTGCAGCCATGTATAAACGTAAGTAACCATTCTTACAGTATTCATTACCTTTGTAACTTGTGAGTTCATTACCTTTGTAACTTGTGAGTTCATTACCTTGTACCTAGTTCAGCCATCAAAACTTTGGAGCCCGGTCCCTGGACCCATTGTGTACCTCTGTAATCTGTAAATACCTTTGTAACTTGTAATGATTGTGACTAGACCTACCTGGAGTTCATTACCTTTGTAAATTGTGAGTTCATTACCTTTGTAAATTGTGAGTTCATTGCCTCTGTAGCTTGCTCAGCTATCAAAACTTTGAGGCCCAGTCCCTGGACCCATTATGTACCTCTGTAATCTTTTGACTACCGCCCACAGGATGGGTATGGGGTGCATAATAAACATATTAAACTAAACTCGGTAATAATTAGCAGTTCACTCTTTACAAGTGAAATAAACCAAACCAACTGTAAAGATATTATTATTCAGATCACAAAAGACCAACTAAATGTTATTGTGCCAGTGAATGAAAAAAAGGAAACGCGCTTACTAGGGAACCAAGGTAGAAGTGTTATGCTTAGATTTCACACATGCCAGGAAAAAATCTAATTAGTTCATCAATTACAGTTAAAAAAGAAGTATACATCAATGAGTGCCTGACAAGAAAACGTCAGAACCTCTTGTTCAGAATAAGAAAACTTAAACGGGAGAATAATGACAAAATTCACCTGTGCTTCACACGGGATGGAAAAGCCAAGAAGAGTACCCAGAAGGAGAATGTAGAATATAACTTTGGTATATCTGTGTCTAGCATTAGGAATAATATTAAGAGAGAATTAAATAATGAAAATGATTGTTATAGGAATGCAGTTAGAAGTCTGAGTAGATCTATAACCCACTATGATAACATGAAAATAGATAAGTATGTTTATGGAGCAACTTGCAGTGTTAACAGACTGTTGTAGTGGCCAGGCTTAGGCTTGGTTACAAGTACTTCTGGCAGTTTGGGAGACACACAGATGATGATCAAACTAAATGTAAATTTTTTTTTTTTTTTATATTTTATTTAAAACAGTGCGATACAAATAGCAGAAATATATTAAAAGATACACGACAAAAGCTTACTGCACTAGAATTTCACTTAACCCGAAACCTAATATTGATACCATACTGTACAGTGGTAATATTGATACCATACTGCACAGTGGTAATATTGATACCATACTGCACAGTGGTAATATTGATACCATACTGCACAGTGGTAATACACACACACCCAACACACTGTATATTACAATGGTAATACACTCTCACACACAACACACCGTATATTACAGTGAATATACACTCACACTCAACACTATACATTACAGTGATATTGTTTTATTTGTTAAAGAACATCTCTAACAAGGTTACTTATACAAAACATCAAACACTGGAAATTATAAAGATTGTACAATAAAAGAAGAGATATAAAAAAAAATTAAACACGCACAATGACACACATACACAAGCACACATAGGTGAGGTTTCTGCCTGTCAACACACACGTATGAGAGACTAAATCTAAGATCTCAGGTGCTTAACAGAGCACCACGATACTCAAACATTAATTTAGGCGATTATCACAAGATCTTAACATACATAGGTATTTAGGATACAAAGAAGGAAACGGGATAATACTAAAAGTCACAATAAAAACATCCAATATAACAAAACAAAACTACGATGTGAAATTTTACATCTCAGCGGAACTAAGAAAAAATGATGCAAGTAGTTACATGTAATATAATATTACTGAAAAGCACACTGTAACACAGCATAAAATATAACAAAATAAGAACCAGTAGCTTATGCTAGGAAAAACTTTTTTTTTTTTTATAAACATTACACTTGAATCAAAATCATTAAAGACACCTATAACATATTTGAGTCATTGAAAATTTTCATCATAAAGTCCTTGAAATGATTTATGCATGATAAATGATAATATGCAATCGTAGTACAACACATTTCTAAATGATAACTTTTTAGTTCCTGAAACCCTCGGGGCAATAACCATATTTTTTTTTTTTTATATTTTATTTAAAAACAACATACACATGATACAAGCCGACAATTAGCAAATCCAAAACCGTGACAGACAATGTCAGTACACACACAATAAACAAAAAAAAAAAACCATTTTAACATATTGATATAACGAAATTCTACCGTAAGAAACCCAACCCGTTTACGGGAAAAAAAAAAAAAACATACCGACTACAAAACAGAACGTCGGAGTCATAAAACATGTAGGAATAAGTCCTATAATCATGTATATATGTACATACATACACATGCACATATACACATACATGTATGTGCACATATGTTCTTACAGCACAGACTGGATTATACTAGAACAAACAAACAAACAAAAAAGACTTATCACTAAAAAAAAAACTAGACAAACTAAATACATAACATCCAAAACAGAAGTGGCAGACAATGTCAGGTACACAAAAAACATTGTAACACATTGATATAACAAATTCTAAAATAACCCAACCAACCGACTTCCAAACAAACAGTCGGAGTCATTATAAAACATGTAGGAATGAGTCCTACAATCATATATATGTGTACACATATATATACATATATACATATATATATATATATATATATATATATATATATATATATATACACATATAAATACATATATATATATATATATATACATATATATATATATATATATATATATATATATATATATATATATATATATATATATATGTATACATATACGCATGCTTATACACACATACGTGTATGTGCATTTGTTCGTACAGAACAAACTGGATCATACATAGAAATAAAGCACTAAATGACTTTTCACCAAATAAACTAAAAAAATATTACATTCAATGATAGAACTATACCTAAGACATTGGTTCCCACAAACACACCTACACACACACAAAATTAATGTTACCGATTAACACTCAATATATAATATGACCTTCCAGTCAAATGAAGGGTATATATAAACCCCATCAAATACTTTTATATTTTGGTACATAGGTCATTTTGTACCCATTCAATACGATAAAAAAGAGACATATGACAAGGATAAATCTAACATCAGATTCGAATGTATAAAACATATCCTCACAATATACATATAAATATAAACCCCCTATATAAAATGATTCTTATAACAATAAGAGAAAAAACAGAAAATCACATACTACTTTTGACTCTGTGATTTTACAAAATTCATAAAGGTCTACATACCCCGGAGCCCCCGACGGCTCCCTGCAAAAAAAAAACTTTACCCACATCTACCACCTTGCAAACAAATCAACCTTCCTCATCAGGCTTCCAATCACTCCAAGAGGACACACCACTGAAGAGACCAACCCCTTGCCTCTCACCCCGTCACCAAACGGAGTAGACGTTCAACAGTAAGCTCACGATATCCCTCCGGAAAACTAATTACCCACCTTCCCCCATATAATTGTTTGTTCCTACATGCTGTCCTATAAAAACACGCCGCCAACGCTTTTATCCTAATGTTTCCCTCCACCTCCCTCATCCCCCAAGAAACATGCAAGTAATCAACTATTACGTATCTGATAGCCCTCCCCACCTCTTTGGGTACCCCTCCCATATCTAACATTAAAGCCCTGAGGGTTGATATCTGTCCCCGCCCCCCCAATAAAAAGAAAACCCTCTTCAACCACAATCTTACCACCTCCAAAGCAGAACAAAAATATACTACATGAAAAGCCGTTTCAACTTCCCCACAAAACCCGCATGATGGATCTCTCACAAAACCCATTCGTCTTAGCACCTCTTTCGATGCTAACGTCCCCATAAGAAATCTATAAACTAATTCCCTCGCTCTTGCCGGTATTCTTAATTTACTAAATTCCACCCATATCACTCTCCAATCATATGTGGGATACACTGCCATCCCTTGCATTGATTCCTGACGACGACCCACACCCACTAACCGTTTTACCTTGAGTTTTTTAACATTGCGTACCTTTAACATAAACCGCAACATATCTTCACACTCCACTAAGTCCCTGCCACCCCACCATTTGCGGATATCCCCCATCACCTCCCCCACCCGAAGACCCCTTTCCCCCGCTGCCCGAATATACCTCTGCTTCACATATAGCGCCTTCACCCTAGACCCTAATGCCATCAAACCCAATCCTCCCTGTCTTACCGCAGTCATTACCACATCTTTACCCAACCACGCCCTCCCAAAACCCCACACATACCTTAAGGCTCTTCTTTGTAATTCCATAATATCCTGACTTCTTAAGGGGTAAATTTCCGCCACTCCCCACACCTTACTATAAATCAGCGTATTTACCACCACAACCCTTTGATGCAAGGTTACATCCCCGGCCCTTAGACTCCTGAGCCTACTCAAAGCTCTGTCCATTACCATTTCTGAATTAACCCTCCTGCTCTCCTGTACATCTGCTAAATACAAAATCCCACAAATCTTTAGCCTATCTACAGTTATCCAGCCAAACTCCTCCCCCAAGGTCCCTCCTACCCAATTGCCTACCTCCAACAACCGTGATTTCTGCTTATTAACTCTCATCCCAGTAGCATTCCCAAAAATCTCAATTACCCTTCCCACTTTACTTAAATCTTCTATCTCATTAAGTAAAACAGTTGTATCATCTACATAACCAACAATATTCCCACAAAATCCACCTCTCTCCCCCATCCTTCCCATCCCACCATCAACCAGAACATAGAAAGGATTCTGCATACATGCAAAGAGTATTTGGGAGAGTGGACACCCCTGCCTTAAACCCCTCCCCATGCTTACTGAACTACCCAACCTACCATTTACCTGTACTCTCATCGATGCATTCTCATACAATGTCCTCACCCATCCAACCACCCTCCCTCCAAAACCCATTCTCACCATACTCTCAAACAAAAAGTCCCTATCCACATAATCATAAGCTTTCTCCCAATCCAGACCTAGAATACCTCCCTTACTACTACCCTCAAGGAAATCCCGAATACGTCCATGACCTACCCGCATACTCCTCCCCGGGATACCAAATTGTCCCCCATGTATCACCGACCCCATGACCTTCTTCAGTCTATTACCCAAAATTTTCGCAAAAACCTTGTAATCTGCACACATCAAAGATATTGCTCGGTAAGCACTCAACTCTCTACCCCCCCTCTTCTTTGGCACCAAAACTATGACACCCGTACTTTGCGATGTGCCCAACTTCCCACTAGTTAACATATGATCCAATAGCCTAACAAAGCACTGTCTAATACACCCCCAATGTGCTCTATAAAAATCATTTGGTATACCGTCTATCCCTGGTGTTTTCCCGGTACTCATCCCGAAAACTGCCTCTTCCACCTCAACCTCACTTATACCAACCTCCAACCCCACTCTATCCTGCTCACTTAAAATGCTATGGAACCCCCCTTCAAAAATACCCTCCCAGGAACCCCCCTCCCTCCAACTCCATTTCTCCCTAAACCAACTATCAGCATAGAGACTCATACTTTCAGTATTGGATAGGACTCGACCCACTGGATACCCTCCCACCCCAGGGCTTGTCTCCAATTGTAGAATGGTGGTTACACTCTGTCGATCCCTAAATTTACGTAAAACAAACCCAGACGGCTTATCACCCCACAATACATCCTCTAACCCCGCCCTAACCCTAATTGCATCAAACCTATCATTGTGTAATTCAGCGATCCTGCTCCGCAGACTGTCCATGTCATCCCTCCTACCACCTCCCCCAACATAACAATCTTGCAACTGTCCCTCCAGATAATTTTGCAACCCAAAACGCCACCTCGCCTCTTCCCGTCCCCTAACCTTAAAAAAATTCGCTATTCCCGGTTTTGCCTGCATTTCCCACCAATCTAACAGATCTATCTCCCTGTCCCTAGCCTCCCAAAAAGGCAACCACCAATCACTGAAAAAAGGCCCCTCCTCCTCCTCCTTAAGAAGCCTTACATTTAATTTCCAGTACCCAGAATAAATACGCACCACTCCATCCCACATCAAATCTGCTATTACCGCCCTGTGATCCGAAAACCCCACATCGAAGGTTTGCACCCTCACAACATCTATACCCTGTTTAATATAAATTCTGTCCAATCGCGCTTCATATCCCCTACGGACGAACGTGTGCTCCACTAGGTATCCCCCCCTCCCCACCACATCAACAACCCCAATATCTCGCAATACATCCCTCAGCACACTCAGCACACAACCCGCCCCTCTCGGTTCGACATCACCACTCCTAATCACACAATTCCAATCACCACCTATTACTGTTATAGCAGGCAAACCTCTCAAGTGATACAGCAATACCTCTCTGACAAAATCTACTTTTACCCTGGTATTGCTAGTTGCTGGCATGTAAACTCCTACAAAACTAGCTCGACTCTCACCCCAGACACCATCCACCCTCACGACCCTCCCACCCCCCCCCTCTTCCCAGCCGATGACACGCAAGGGGCTGGTCTCCTTTATCGCCACTGCTACTCCACCTTTCAATTGCAAACCACTGGTAACATACATCCGATATCCTTTTAACCGCAACACACAACCAGCCCTATGATTATGCTCTTGCAAAAAGCAAATATCTACATCAAACCGCCGTAAAAACCACTCCAACCAAACTTTCTTAACCTCAGTCTTAAGTCCATTGACATTAAGCGTGACACTTCTGAAAATTATAGAAGTGGCGGCTTTCCCCTATGCCGCTGGGATTTACTCACTGCACTTTTCACATTACGTATTCCCTTACCACTCGAGTTATCCTGTGCAGTCGCCTCCCCCCTCCCTCTCCCACTGTGCAACTCAGGCGCACCTCTAGCACTATGTGGCATCGGCTCCACAACCGCTGCCCATGACTTCTTCCCCGGCCTCTGCCCCGGGGTAATAACCTCGTCTATCTCTGATGCCGCAGTTCTTTTTCTAGAACTTCCACTTACACACATCTCACCCTCAGACGAATCCTCCTGGTGTACCTCCACGGCCACCACACACTCCAGCCTTTTCTTACTCAAGTCTTTCTCCACAATTTGTTGTCCCTCCAGCTCTCCAACTTCACATAAACTGAGGACACCTTCTACACCGGGCTCATCCCCATCCAAAAAATCCTTGATGACATCTGCCAGTAAACCCTCCTGAGTCGAAGCTTCCTGGACTAAAGACTCCTCAGATAACACCTTCGACTCCCCCGACTCCCCTGGGATAGTGACACATGTCTCCTCCTCCGCCACCTCCCGGTCGACCTCCTTGCTCCAGAGATCAGGCCTCCGGCCTCCAGAGGCAACAGAGCCAGGCACCAAATCACACGACTGTTGAATCACAATCGGCGTTTCCAGAATTCGAGGAGCCTGCCTCCTAGGACACTGGGCTGCCATGTGCTCATAAGAGCTGCACAGACGACATGTTTTTCTCTGACCCGCATAGTACACATAAACCTGTGTTCTACAACCGGTCATCGTTACATAGGATGGTATAGGCCTTGTTAAAGACATTTTAAGGGTGTAAGAACCTTCTGGCATTCCTTCATACGGACCATCCCTCCATACCCCCATGGTTGCAGAATGCACTGTCCCATAACTGCGAAAAAACTCCTGTAGTCCATACGCCGTAGCCTCGAAGGGTACATTCCGTACCTTCACCCATGTGTAGTACTTAGAAACATCATGTAACACAACATCCATCGCTGAATTCACACTCATGCGTTGTTCCTGGTACTGCTCGACAATTCTTGTGTAGAAGCCGGCTCTCAGAAATTTCACGAAGATTCTTGACAAACCATTAAGAGCGACGCCATATAATTCCTCGTTGGGGATACCATATGTGTCCCTGATGATGTTAGGGAGAAGTACGTTCATCGTATCTCCACTTAACGTACCACGAACCAGCTCTATGCAGATAGTATTTACTCTCCGTACTGTATGTTCAGCCATTTTGATATCCCAAAATGAGCAGCGCACGTCCACACTACTCAATGGTTGTTGATGTACTGTGGTAGCTCGCCTGAAAAACAGCAGAGGGGTGCTGGGCACAACCTCACTCCACCGTAGTCAGGCAGCGAATCCAGCAATAACCATATTGCCCATAGATATCAAAACTCAATTATACATCCTTATAAACAGCACTCCATGCTCACACCCAAGTCTAGGAAAATAGCCCGTTGTGTCCCCTTACCCATTTTGCAAATCCCATAAATCCCTTAATGTGAAATTTCGATAACCCTCACTAAAATCTCTCTCCCATCTCCCTCCATACACCCCTTTATTCCTACACTGTGTCCTATAAAAAGTTGCTGCCAACGCATTAATTCTTGCACGCACGTCCGCCTCCCTCATAGCCCACATCATGTATATATAATCCGTAATCATATACCCAATCGCATTCTCAACCCTTTTATTCACCCCAGTTATATCTAAACTTAAAACCCTCAAGACCTGCAAACCCCCTCCCCCCACTAACCTTAAAACCTTACCCATCCAAACCCTTATAAGTTCAATACAATCGCAAAAATACACCGTATGATAAATAGTCGCCAATCCTCCACAATCCTTGCATTCCCCATCCTCTCGTATTCTCTTATAGAATAAAACCATTCCTGACGGCAATATTCCATGTAAAAATCTATACATAACTTCTCTGACTTTAGGTTTTAAACGCAATTTGTTTAAACGCCCCCAAATATTACGCCAATCATACATCGGATATACTCCTTCTACCGCCGCTACCAAAGCCTTACCATCTGCCCTATCAAGATTTCTCAATTTAATATGTAAAGGATCCCTCACGTTTATAAATACCCGTAACATTGCCTCACCTATCATGAACTCCCTACCCCCCCACCACCGTCGCATATCCTGATGTATTCTATGAAGACCGTCTCCTTTCACCCCTCCCTCCCGCTTATAACTATGTTTTAAATACATACTTATTATCCTCTTTTCGACATCTATAAGACCCAGCCCTCCACGGCCAACCGGGAGTGTGACAACCGCTCTACTTAACCATTCGCTCCCTGTTCCCCAAATGAATCTAAAAACACTTTTTTGTAGCCTTTTTAACTCACAACGAAGTATCGGAAATATTACCGTAACATGCCATAGTTTACTATATAATAGCACATTCGTTGTAATCACCCTTTGTTGCAAACTTAAATTAGCAGCTCTTAAACCACTGAGGCGCTTCAGAACACTGTCAACGATACGCACGGAATTTATTTGCTGTGCTAACTTGAAATCATTTACATAAACGATCCCACATATCTTTATTTGGTCCACCCTTTTCCACCTTTCAGCAACCATTCCGTCCTCACGTGACCCTTTTCCAAGATTCATATACTTTGTTTTCCCCATGTTGATCGTCATGCCAGTAGCTTTTTCAAAAACTTTCACTAACGTTTCTACCCGAATCAAATCCATGTTTTCTCTCACCAAAATCGTCGTATCGTCGACATATCCAACAATGCCCGCTCCCCCATCCCTTACATTACCCATCCCCTTTGCTTCCAATAAAACCCTTATCCCTCTATAAAAGGGATCTTGAAAACAAGCAAAAAAAATTTGTGAAAGGGGACAACCTTGACGCAAACCCCTTCCCATCTGAATTCGATCTCCCAACCTCCCATTCACCTGCACACGCAAGGTTGCCTCCTGATACATTAATTTGGCCCATGATATAATTTCCGCACCAAACCCCTGCCATCTCATGATCTTCCATAACGTCTCCCGTTCCACACTATCATATGCCGCCTCCCAATCTATAGCCAATACCCCCCCCTTTCCTAATCTTACTCTTTCTTCAATAAAACTTCTAATCATACCGTGACCTTCATACATAGACCTGCCCGGCACCCCATATTGTCCCTTGTCAATCACTCTGCCCAGGACTTTTTTTATTCTGTTAGCCAAGATCCTTCCAAAAATTTTATAGTCACCACATAATAACGAGATTGCACGATAATCTTTAACCGTTAATGGCTCGCCTTTAGGAACTAGGACGACCACAGCCAACCTCTGTTGTTCCCCTAAAACCCCATCCCGCTTCATTATATTGAATAAACGTACCAAAAACCCCTTTAAAACGTTCCAATTTTGAAGATAAAAGTCGCTGGGCAACCCATCAATTCCTGGCGCCTTACCCAATTGCGCCCCAGATAAAGCCTCCCAAGTCTCACACTCCGTTATCGGCCCTCCCAACATCAAACGATCATGCTCCTCCAGCTCACACTGCACAAACCTACCGATTGACTGCAATGCAATTTCACTTATTCCAACACTTTGCGTTTTCAATTTAACCCATGCATCTATATACCCACTCATACCCTCCGTCGTCGTCAACTCCTGATTCACTCTATACCCCTGCATACCTACCTGAACATTCAACCCCATTAACTCCATTGCTTTGCGACGTCTGTGTTGATTCCTCAACACACACGCCGACGGCCGATCTCCCCACAAAACCTCTTCGATTCCACCCTTAAGCCTTTCCCCATCAAACCTTTCGTTTTGTAAATTTCGTAGTTGCTCCTTAATTCTTTCAATTTCTATAACAGGATAATTAGCATTCGCTTGTACATAGCAGTCGCGCAACTGCCCCTCTAAATATCGTTGGAAACCGTATTGTAACTGACTATATCTCACTCCTTGACTAATATAATATTCCTTAATTCGCTTTTTGGCTATCGTTTCCCACCAATTAACCAAATCCACATCTCTAGGTGCTTCAACCACAAGGCGTTCCCACATATGCCCAAAAGACAAAAGACTTTCCTCCCTCTTCAATAACTTTACATTTAATTTCCAAAAAGATGGACCCCTTCTAGGCACACCCTCAATATCTACATCCATTACAACTCCTCTATGATCCGAAAAAACCACATTTATCACATTCACTCTCCGCACTGTAACCGCACTAGACACGTACATTCTATCCAATCTCGCCGCATAATCTCGTCTAATAAAAGTATGCTCCACCATGCCACCCCCCCCACACACATCCATTAAACCCACACTCGTCAATAAATCTCCCAGGAATCCCAAGCAACAACCTGCTCCTCGAGGCTCCACATCTTTTCGTCGTATTACACAATTCCAGTCGCCCCCTATTATCGCTACATTTGGTAAACTACGTAGATAATATACTAATACATCTTGTACAAAATGAGTTTTAAGTCGTACATCTCCCTCGGCCGGCCCATATACACATACAAAACTTATGTGTGCTCTACCCCATAAACCATCCACCCTAATCACTCTCCCCTCCCCCCTTTCACTATGGCGTACTACAAACGGGCTATTTTCCTTTACCAGAATGGCGACGCCTCCTTTTAACCTCGTCGCATATTCCATATACACATCATAACCATCCATTTCTAACTCATATCCAATTCTGTAATTGTGTTCTTGGATAAATACCACATCCACATCTAGACGCACCAAAAATTCATTAAACCACTTTCGCTTCCGCTCAGATCTCAAACCGTTAATATTTATTGTCAAAACCTTAAAGTCAATTAATGGGGTTTTCCTTTCGTTCTAGGTATAGACTTTTCACTTATACATTTTACACCACCTCTATCCCTCCCCCCTTTTTTGGGAACCACCTTGATAAACCCTTGTTTCGTGGATTCTCTGTTCCCTGTCCTCTGTACATCCGCCCAAGACTTTTTTCCTGGCCTTTGGGCAGGAGTAAGCACGTCGTCTGAGTCTGATGGGGTCGCAGTTCGCTTTCGCGTCCTACCCTCCACCTGCATTGGGATTTCTTTAGTACTATCGTGATGCACCTCCACTTCTGCTACATTTACCGTCATACCATGCGACACACTAGACTCAATGCTTCCATCCGTCGCCTCACCATGATGTTCAACCGATCCCAAAATTGCACCTGGATCCTCCACATGGTTGACGATCGACTCGTCTAACAAAACATCCAGTGCCTTCACTAAAGACGCCGCTACATCCTCTTCCCCCATAGTGGGCAGAGTCTCTTCCAATACTTTATTTATGTCCAGTGACGGTGATTCTTCTCGCTGTTTTGCATCCTCCAAAGCATTCTCCTGCGCTTTTTCTACCTCTTCACTCCAAGATGTCCGTTGTCGAGACGGGTGAGCATAAGACTGTTCTCGTCCCTCAACTTCCTCGACTTCTTCCGGTTGTTGCTGTTGCGATATTTGGAGATTCCCACGACGCTTACCACACTGTGCCGCTATGTGGTCATACGACCCACACAGCCGACACGTACGACGTTGCCCCGCATATGTCACATATACTTGAGTTCGAAATGCTTGCAGCATAATATAGGACGGTATGGGGTGGCGTAAGGTCATTTTGACTGAATATGTTCCCTCCAAACTTCCAGCATAAGGTCCAGCGGCCCACCGACCTGCAGAGGCCATATGAACCGTACCATAATTACGTAGTTCATCTTTTATAACAAAATCAGTCGCTTCAAAAGGCACATTCTTGATTTTTACCCATGTGTAGTATCTTGATACATCATGAAGACGTACTGATACAGCTGAATTGACGGCTATAATGGTCTCTTGATACTTATCCACCACTGCTTCGTAGACATTTGCTGACGTCATTTTAACGAAAATCCGTGTCGTCCCATTAAGTGCTACACCACATATCTCTTCATTTGCGATACCGTAGGTATCACGGATAATCGCCGGTAGTAACAAATCCATCGTGGCTCCCGTGACAGCCCCACGGGTCAACTCAACGCAAACAGTGTTGATGCGCCTGTTGCTATGCAGCGCCATGTTGGAAAATGAGCAGCACACGTCCTCACTACTCAATGACTGTTGACGAACTGGTGTAGCTCGCCTGAAACAGCAGAGGGGTGCAGAGCACAACCGCACTCTACCGTGGTCAGGCAGCGAATGGTAAATGTAAATTATGTGGTCAGGCATATTGTCACTGTCTTGAACACTATGTGCTTAATTGTCCACTTACTGAGGAATACAGAGACAGTATAATAAACTATGTGACATGTCAAGATATCTTATTAATGAAAATAAGATACCAGATATACTAAGCAAATTTCCTAAATTTTCTTGTAACACATAAGTGAACTATAGATATGTAGTTATAAATCCATATGTATTCCTGTTAACCCTTTGGGGCCTAGTTCCTGGGCCTTTTGTGTATCCATATGCTCTTGCGCTACCGTCCACAGGATGGATATGGCGTGCACAATAAACTAGCCACTTCAGTGGCAAAATATAATCTAATCTGTACTATCATTTACCAGATAGTACCAAGTACCTCACTGTCGCATGTTTTTCGCGCTATTGCTTGTGTGACTTAATTTTGTGCTATAATAATATAATAATAATGACATCTTTTATTTATTACAAGTACATGTACAAGGTATACAGTCCTAGCTGACATCAACGACATACTGCTATATAGGAAGCACCTTGTTATGCAGAGCATTTCGGGCAAATTAGGTCAGTGTCCCAGGATGCGACCCACATCAGTCGACTAACACCCAAGTATCTATTTTACTGATGGGGAACATAGACAACAGGTGGAAAGAAACACGCCCAATGTTTCTACTCAGGCTGGGAATCGAACCCAGGCCCTCGCCGTGTGAAGCGAGAGCGTTAGCCACCAGGCCGCTATCGCTCAAAAAATCTCTTTGTACAGTTATTTAATTATTATATAACTAACTATACTTTGCAACGTGCAGTCCAAACTCCTAAGTTCAGCCACCACCCTCTATAGTGTTTACATTTATTGTTTTACTTGTAATTTTAAACATCAAATTTTACTATCTTATTTTTTTGTAATTTTGTTAAATATCATTATTATTATGTCACTACAATTTTTATTCAGTAAGCCTGGAGGCTTATTGAATAAAAATTAATTGTTAAAATTTCATTGTTAAATATTCACAAACTTCTTAAAATTGTTGTCAAAATTATTTTGCACTTTTGTTATTTTTTATTATTCCTTCTCCTTACATTCTATTAGCAGTTTTTTTTATTTTAATCTCTGTGGCTTCATTCCTCTTTAATTTTTTAGATAAATCCTTGTATACTTATACTTTTTATTGCCTTTTGTGAGCTTTTCATATTAGCTCCAGTGTAATATTAAGTCCTAACTGTGTGCAGTATTATTTTACAAGTTGTCAAAGTCAATATATCAATTTATTTTATTAGTTAATAGTTTTTTTTACTGTTAGTAGTACATACATTCTTCATTAGCCATGTGAATGCAAACATCGACCCTGATATCAACCTCTTATTAAATGGCACAAACAATCCTAACAACAATTGTCTTTACTACACTACTAGTCAGGCCATGACACTACTCAGTACCAACAATAATATAACAGTATTCAGTTATAATGTCCGATCATTGAGTAAACACTTTGATGACCTACTAGCATTACTCAATTCTCTACATGCCAGTATGTCAATCATTACTCTCACTGAAACCTGGCTTAAACATGGCATTGCAAGCATCTTTGCTATTCCTGGTTACACAGCCAATCACAACTGTAGGCTCGATCAACTAGGAGGTGGCACAGCTATCTACTACTCTGATGAACTCGTATGCATCAAATCTACCTGCACAAGGGATAAAAATGGTGAATATACATTTGCTAAATTCAAATCCAAAAACCTAAAAAAACTATACCAGTTGGAGCTATCTACAGAATGCCTCACACAAATACTTACACATTTAACGAAAACCTAAGAAACATTATAACTGACTCAGAGATGAATAAACACCACACGATACTTACACGTGACTTCAACATTAACCTCATCCAGGAACACGGCCCACAAGTAACTGAGTTCACTAACACTGAGCAACTGCTTACTGCTACCATCTATAACCAAACCATCAAGAATCACCGAGACAAATGCCTCGCTACTTGACCATATCTGGACTAACACTATATCCCCACTAAGAGCAGGTATTATCACATAACTCCACAGACCACTATCCCACCTGTCTCATAACAAACTTATGTAAACTCCCACAGGACACAAGTAAGATCTCATTCCGACTACAAGACGAGATATCAGTAAATTTCATTTCAGCATTAAGCAACATTGACTGGCAAAGTGAGCTAGCAGCCAACCTCCATATTGATGAATGTGTCAAAATTTTTCTACAAAAAACCCTAAACATCTATAACAGACATTGTCCAATAAAAACTAAACAAATCACAGCCAAGAGACTAAACAGCCCCTGGCATACAAACAGCATCCTCAGTTCCATTGACAAAAAACATTTATATAAAAAAACAGTACAGAATGGGTCATAAAACGAAGGAACAGACGAAACGTTACTCGTCAACACTTACGAATCTAATAAGAAGGGGAAAAAAACTGTATTACGAAAACAGATTTTATGACATAAAAGGTAATATGAAAAAGACCTGGAAACCCTCTCTGAAATTCTAAGAGTAGGAAATTGCCTCGGAAAAAAGTGATTAACTTAACGAAACCAAATAAACCTCTCATCCAGCCGACAGATTCCACCAACAAACTAAACGTCTTTTTCTCGACTGTAGGAACAACACTAGCAAGCAAAATCCCAAATTAAAATACACAACCAAAAAATTACCTCACTGGTAACTACCCCAGATAGCTTACCACCAGTTATGTATAGATAAAAGCTTCTCATTTGTTGTCATCCATTATTGGAACACTTTTTAACAAGTCCATTGAATCTTCAGCCTTCCCATCCCTACTCAAGTCAGAAAGGGTTACTCCAATCCACAAAGGAGGTGATCCTACTGATTTAAATAACTACAGACCTATATCAAACCTACCCCTTCTATCTAAAATCTTCGAAAAAATAATTCACAACCAAGTTTACTCATACTTTGTATAACACAACATACTAAACCCCTGCCAGTTTGGATTTAGGCCAAGCAAAAGTATAAATGATGCAATTATGCATATGCTTGAACTTCTATATATGGCGCTGGAAAAAAAGGAAATTTCACTGGGCCTCCTCATAGACCTACGAAAAGCATTTGATACAGTTGACCACCATCTCTTGCACCTAAAATGTGAACATTACTGGGTCAGAGGACACTTACTCGATTACCTAAAATCATATCTTAACAATAAACACCAGTATATATACACAAATGGTGTTGCCTCCACCACACAACCTGTTCATGTTGGAGTCCCCCAGGGTAGTGTCACCGGACCACTGCACTTTCTCATTTACATCAATGACGTCCCCAATGCTTCTAAACTACTTGAACATGTTCTTTTTGCAAATGGCACTACTTATATCTTCTCTCACTCAAACCAAACCATATTTAGAAACACTGCAAATAATGAGCTACTAAAAATATCCACTTGGGTGACGACTAACAAACTTTCAATATCGACAAAACCTACTTCATACTGTTTGGAAATATTCAGCTAAACATATTGATAAATGGCTCCCCCATTTCAAGACACACTGACGGAAAATTGTAGGGCTCCACATTGCTGTTTTAAATTTCAGACCCACATACAGCATATTTCCAAAAAAATATACAAAATAGTAAGCATCCTTTCTAAGATACGGTAATATGTAGCCCAAACGGCACTTCTTGCTCTTTACCACTCTCACATACCCTTACCTCACCTATGGGATTTGTGCATGAGGTTCAACTACAGCAAATCACCTTAAACCTTTAATAATCCAATAAAAAGCTGCTGTGAGATCGATTACAAATTTCTGCGCCAGGCAACACACCCCACCGCTATTTCAGAGCTTTAACCTGCTTAACATATAAAACACCCACTCATATTATTGTGCCTACTACATACACACAACATTATTCTGTATTATTAACCCTCCTCTCAAACTCTTTCTTGAGAACTTTTTTTTGCGATTCGTCTCTCACCCTGCGGGCTGAGAGGACGCTTTCTGAGCCTGCTCTTGCTTACACCTGGTGGCGAACCGTTTACTACAGTACGCAAGATGGCGGATCGTCAAGGTAGAAGAGTAAACACAGTCTGTGTGGAATTTATTCGTGGCTCTCTCAGTGGTGCAACGATGCATGTCTTGTTGCCTACCATCATTCGCGACGTCTATGGCATCCCCACTGAGGAATTATATGGTGTGGCTCTCAATGGGATGTCGAGGTTTTTTGTAAAATTCGCAAATGCCGGCTTTTACTCCAAGATTGTGGACGCTTTTCAAGAGAGAAAAATGGCGGTGAATTCAGCCGTAGAGGTATGTCTGCATGACGTCTCCACATACGTCACCTGGGTCAAAGTAAGGAACGTGCCTTTCGAGGCGGAGGAGTATGTTATTCGGAAAGTTTTTGGCAAATACGGCACGGTACATGCAGCGACCAAGGGAGTATGGAGGGAGGGCCCATACGAGGGGCTCCCGGAAGGCTCCTGCACCCTAAAGATGACATTAAAACAGCCGATTCCATCTTACGTTTATCTAGAGCACTACAGGACCCAAGTTTTTGTTCACTATGCGGGCCAACGTAAGACATGCAGGTTATGCAACTCGTATGACCATATGGCTGCTCAGTGCTCCAGACGCCTGGTTGTACGTATCCGGGAACCTTCTCCTGTGGTCCTAAGAACCGAGGCCTTTGATCTGGAGACTGGTCCCTCGCCTGAACAAGGACCTAAGCTTTGGAGTGAGGAAGTACAACAAGAGGAGATGCAGTCTATGGCGTGCGCCACCCTGTCGGTGGACACTACAAACGTGCCCACGCCACCTGTGGGGCCTACGGAGCCTGTGGGGTTGTCACAGGAAAGTTTGCTGGAGAACGTGTTAAACGATCTCCTGGATGGGGCAGAGCATAGCCCAGACGTTTCACCTGAGAGTCAAGAAGTGGTGAAGGATGATTCGCCAAAGATGGGAGACCTGGACGTGCCTACAATGACACGGATGCATGAGGTGGTGGTGGAAGTTCACCAGGAGGCTTCGTCTGGTGAGGCGATGTGTGTGGAAGTTGGTTCCCGCAAACGGACGGCAGGAGTGTCGGATATGGACGAGGTCCTGACACCGGGACAGCGTCCAGGGAAGAAATTATGGTCGAAAGTGGCGGAGGCGCCTCCTGCAGACGGGGTTGGGGCAAGCGCCCAGCATGTGGGTAGGGCACGGGGGGGTGAGGGGGGCCTTGGGAAGTCAAAGGTCAAAGAAGGTCAGTGTAATGTACATGTAGGAACGGGAAAGACCCACAAGCATAGAGGAAAACCTCCTTTTGTGAATTCAAGTGTGTTACCATCAATGTAAATGGTCTGCGGGCAGAGTTTAAGTGTGTGTGGATGGAGTGGTTCTTGCGCAGATATGCTGTGGACGTATGTTTCATACAAGAACACAATTATAAGTTTGGGCGAGAGTTACGGTTAAAAGGCTACCGAATGTATGTTAGCAGTTCTTTAAAATTAAAGGGTGGGGTAGCTATAGCGGTGAAGGAGTCCAGCCCTTGGCGTGTCTTAAGATGGGAGGAGGGGGGAGGTGGGAGGGTGGTGAGGGTAGATGGGTACTGGGGTGAGGTGAGGGTTTGTTTTATTGGCGTTTACATGCCAGCGGACAGCAACACTAAAGTTAAAGTAGACTTTGTAAGGGAGGCTTTAACGTTTTACACTCGGGGTTTGCCGTTCATTACCGTCATGGGTGGGGATTGGAATTGCGTTATCCGCCATGGCGATGTTGAGCCGCGGGGGGCGGGGTGCGTTTTACCTGTCTTACGGAATCTGCTGGGGGATGCAGGGGTTTATGATGTGGTGGGGCGGGGTGGGTGGGGGGTGGAGCATACGTTCGTTCGTAGGGGCTATGCGGCCCGTCTGGATAGACTTTATGTAACACAAGGGATTAGAGTTGGGCACGTACAGACCTTTGATGTGGGGTTTTCAGATCACCGTGCAGTGCTAGCGGACTTGAACTGGGATGGAATGATCAGGGTTTATCCAGGTTATTGGAAACTGAACGTGCGGCTATTGGAGGGGGAGGGGGATGGGTCAGCTTTTCAGGACTGGTGGAAGGATATTTGGGAAACGCGACGGGCAGGTGAATGTTTGTTGGAATGGTGGGAAACGCGTGCCAAACCTGGAATAGCGAGTTATTATAAGAAGCGGGGAAAAGAGGAGGCGAGGTGGAGGTATGGGCTGCAAAACTATCTGGAGGGGCAGCTAAATGATTACTATGTGGGGGGCGGGAGTAGTAGTCGGTATGACGACATTGAACATCTTCGTAGTCGACTTGCAGAAATTCACAATGAACGTTTCAATGCGGTTAGAGTCAGAGCAGGTATGGAAGAAGTGCTATGGGGTGACAAACCTTCGGGTTGTGTCTTGCGCAAATTTAGGGTCAGGCAACAGGCGACGTCCCTCTTGCAATTGGAAGTATGCACGGGTTTGGGTGGTTACCTGCCGGGTCAAGTACTCCTCACCACGGACAGCATGAGTTTTTATGCTGATCTATGGTTTGGGGAAAAGCTACGGAGGGGAGTAGGGGGGGTCCATGAGGGCGGCCTGGTGAGGAGGGATTTCAGAAAAGTTATAAGTGACAGGGATAGAACGGTACTAGAAGGTAGCATTCGAGAGGAGGAGGTAGAGGAGGCGATTTTTAGTATGAGTAAAGGAAAGGCACCAGGTATAGATGGCATTTCGAATGATTTTTATAGGGCGCATTGGGGAAGTATTAAGCATTGTTTGGTTGATGTATTAAATTGCATGCTCACGGAGGGGAGGTTAGGTATGTCACAAAGTACGGGGGTAGTTGTGTTGGTGCCCAAAAAGGGAGGGGGGAGGGGTCTGAGTGCATATAGAGCAATATCTCTTATGTGCTCTGACTATAAAATCTTTGCAAAAGTTTTAGGAAACAGAATGAGGAAGGTTATGGGGTCGGTTATTCACGAGGGACAGCTAGGCATACCAGGTAGGAGCATGAGGGACGGACATGTACGTATTAGGGAGTTTTTGGAGGAATGTCAAGGGGGGGGTGTCCTCGGGCTTGACTGGCAAAATGCTTATGACTGTGTTGATAGGGATTTATTGAGGCTTATTTTATTGAAGCAGGGTTTTGGAGAGGGAATTGCAAGATGGGTGGATACCTTGTATGCCACGGCTATGGTACGCATACAGGTAAATGGTAAATTGGGTCAGCCGGTCCGTATGGAAAGGGGTTTGAGGCAAGGGTGCCCCCTCTCCCAGCTGCTTTTTGCTTGTATGCAAAACCCATTTTATGAGCTGGTGGATGGTGGTTTGAGGCGTGGAACGCTGAGCAGTGACCATGCAGCGCGTGTGGTCGGGTACGTAGATGATACCACAATTCTGTTAAAAGGGGAGGAGGATTTGCAGATCGTGGGATGGATTGTTGAGTTTTTTGGGGCAGAGTCAGGCATGTGCGTTAACAAGGCAAAATCGAAATTATTGGAGGTGGGTACATGGGTGGGGGGGAGGTTGGGCGAAAGGTATGGGTGGTCAGTCGTGGTGCAACTTAGAATATGTGGCATCGTGTACATGGCAGATGAGAGGGAGAGCCGAAGGGTAAACTCTGAATTGGTGGTTAACAAGGCTTTAGATCGACTTCGGGGGTTAAGAGCTGGGGATGTCTCGTTGCAACAGAGGACAGTAGTGGTTAATACACTTGTTTATAGTAAAGTATGGGGTGTGGCCGCGGTGTACCCTTTAAGAGATACGGATATTCAGGATCTGCAGAGAAGGGTCTTACGTTATGTTTGGGGTTTCGGGAGGGCTTGGTTAAGTCGGGAGGTTGTCATGACCCATGTTCGCCGTGGGGGTTTAGGTCTCTTGGCTTTGGGGCCACGGGTGAAGGCCCTCTATGTAAAGCAGCGGTTCCTTAGGGCGGGCGGTGAGAAGGGCATCCGGGTGGGTCGGGTAATGATCGAAATGCGTAAATGGTGGAGCGGCAGGGGATTAATAGAGTGTGAGGACATGCTGCGTTTGTTGTTAAAGTTGAGAAATGCGAAACGGATCCAGGTGGGGCGAATGGTCAGCATATGTTGTCGTAGGGAAATTGTACAGGGATTGTCTGTTTTTCCGCTGTATAATTGGGGGGAAATATGGGAAGGATTTTGTAAACTTAAGTTGGCACCAAGGGTTCGTGAATTGGTGTACAGATTTGTCATGGGAATTTTAGCATCAAAATCGGTCTTAAATAGGATGGGTTTGGTAAGGGAGGCGGATTGCTTGCGTTGCGGTCTTGAAGAAACAGCTTTTCATGCTGTCTACTTTTGTGATACCTTGGACAAAGTTCGTTCGTGGTTGGGGCGGGTTTTAGATTTTCTTAGTGGGGGAAGTATTTCAACCTTACGGGCCTTAACATTGGAAGTTAGCGGAGTATCAAGTGAGGTACGAAGAGCAATAATGTACGTGGTGGCTGATTTCCTCTATATCTCGTGGGGTATGCGGGAAACCGGGGGATCAGGTAGGATCAGGGCAATTGCGGCAGGTATCTACAGAACGTATTGCAGAAATAAACTCGTATATGGTAGAAGTTGGGATAATAGTTTTCCGGCAAAGTATCGATGTCTTACTGTTCAAATGTTGCTGCAACTGCGGGTGGGGTAAGGCAACAGGGGGCTGGACTCCCCCCGTGATAGCACCAAACGGTATGTTAGAGATTTTAGGGTAGAGCGCGGGTTTTAGGGAGTGACGTGTATGTATTATGAATGGTTCCATACGTCTGTGTGTGTATGGTTGTGGCGTTGTGTGGCACTGAGATCTTGAATTACTCATAAAATGAAGTCTTGTGGAATGTGTGACACGTTTTGTTAAGTTTATATGTGGCGTGATAGATGTTATAAGGAGTTTAGTGTTGGTAACTTACTAAAATCATAATAGACCATTTGGATATTACTTTTTCATGTTGTAATCTTGGGTTCTTTAAAATGTGTACATAGCCTAGTATTGTACCGACATGTAGGATGAGGTGTATTATCTTGCATTTTGAGTGTGAACTTCACGATATGCAATGTTTTGAAAGTTTATAATTCATGGTTAACATTAATATTTGATATTATATTGGTGGTGTATATTCTTCTACTTATTACAGTGTATGTGTATAGGAGTGTAATGTTTCATAACTGTTTTAGTCTGTAAATTTATGTTGTCTTGTTCATGCACTACCAACTCTTAGGTAAACACTCATTAAGGTTTTGATGAGGTCAGTGTATGACCATTCATTAGGATAATTAATGTATGTTATTTAGAACGGCGACTGTACATACGGGGGGGGGGGGGTAGAAGTGTCAGCTGTGTCTGCACTGGCAATAATGATTGTAAAAGGAGGGTTTGTAGGTTATGTATATGGTTGTGGGTTATATATATGGTTGTGGGTTATGTATATGGTTATGTATATGGTTGTGGGTTATGTATATGGTTATGTATATGGTTGTGGGTTATGTATATGGTTGTAACATGGCCATTATCTATGGTGTTCTTTAAATGTACCAGGATTGTGTACTAGAGGTTTTGTAATATCTAGTGTGGTTTTTAAATTTATACTCTTATACATTATTGTATTTGTCCTATGTTCTAAATAAAAATATAAAAAAAAAAAATGACGTCCCCAATGCTTCTAAACTACTTGAACATGTTCTTTTTGCAAATGGCACTACTTATATCTTCTCTCACTCAAACCAAACCATATTTAGAAACACTGCAAATAATGAGCTACTAAAAATATCCACTTGGGTGACGACTAACAAACTTTCAATATCGACAAAACCTACTTCATACTGTTTGGAAATATTCAGCTAAACATATTGATAAATGGCTCCCCCATTTCAAGACACACTGACGGAAAATTGTAGGGCTCCACATTGCTGTTTTAAATTTCAGACCCACATACAGCATATTTCCAAAAAAATATACAAAATAGTAAGCATCCTTTCTAAGATACGGTAATATGTAGCCCAAACGGCACTTCTTGCTCTTTACCACTCTCACATACCCTTACCTCACCTATGGGATTTGTGCATGAGGTTCAACTACAGCAAATCACCTTAAACCTTTAATAATCCAATAAAAAGCTGCTGTGAGATCGATTACAAATTTCTGCGCCAGGCAACACACACCACCGCTATTTCAGAGCTTTAACCTGCTTAACATATAAAACACCCACTCATATTATTGTGCCTACTACATACACACAACATTATTCTGTATTATTAACCCTCCTCTCAAACTCTTTCTTGAGAACTTTTTTTTTTTTTTTTTTTTTTATATTTTTATTAAAAAAACGAAACTATACAAAATTTAGAGTATAAACTGTAATCATACAAAAGTGAACTCCACACCATAACCATTACACATATGTCCTCCTGCGGACGGTTATACCTTCAAACATTGCCTAAAAACCCTAAAGGTATTCCTTCCATTTTACAACATACAGTATGACCTAAGAATATTACATCATTTCATGTATCAAGTCAAGTTTTCTACCTTCAAATTCCTCTTCAAGGGGGGCTCCTTGGCGTGGTGAAGAGGCTCTTGGTCTGAGGAATTAGCCCTGTCGGTCTTCTTCCTCAGACCGAACCTAATTACCCCCCATTCTCCCCTCCCCTATCCCATCCTCCCCATCCTCCCCTTTTTCCATTCCTCCTCCTCCTCCTCACCCCTCCCTTTTGCCCTTCCTCTTTTTAGCCTTCGTGATTTCTCCCACAGGCGCGCTAGTTCCTAGGTAGGGGAAAGGACACCGGGGTCGATCCCATTCCGTTGAGGTTTCTTGGCGGTGGCGTAGTTTGCCGTGGAATCTGGATTGCCTAGGGATGTCCCGATCCCTCTCCGGTATCCCGGAGTAGCTTTGGGTGTCTTTTGGGCGACGGGTGTATCTCTGGAAGCCACCTTTCGGATTCCGGGGGTGGTGGCTGAAGGAGGTATGCTTTGTGGCGGATATCCGGCCGCCCTCTCTTTTGTCCACCGAGGTAGCTCGGCAGATGTGAGGTTGCTATCCCGGATTGCTGGTTTACTGGCATGAAGGGTAGGGTATGGCACGGGTTCCATGCTGCATCTGCGCTACTAGCGGTGTCGAGTCCTCTTGGGCGCGGAGGGAGATTTCCGGCCCTTTCATTCCTCCTGGGAACTATTCCTCCCCGCTCCCCCCTTTTTTTTATTCTTTTTTTTGTTTTTATTTTCTTTTCTTCTTTCTTTTTTTTTCTTAAAAACAAAAAGCAAAGGAGTAACCTAACCATGGCAGCCCTAGTCCATGAAACCACTACCCCCGGGCCCCTTCTTGATACCGCACCCCATTCTGACCCTGCCTTGTGTTTAGACCACTCTTCGGACACTCCTGATGCCCCTGTACCTCTTGCTGGTGCTGTTTCCTCACCCGCTTCAGGTACCGGGGCTTCGACTGACTCCTTCGATTTGTCTGAACTCCGCTCTCCTTTGACTATGCTTCCGGCTTCTCCCTCTACGGTACGGCAATTTTCGAATCGCCCACCCATTTCATGCCGGACCAACTCCGGTCCTACTCCTAAACGCCAACGTCAATCTCCTGATGATGCTCCGTCGTTACCTTCCCATTCTACTCGGAAACGACCGACACGTCAAGCACTCCCTCTCCACGCTCAGTTTCGGACCACACAATGGACTAAATTCTTTACTTTAAGACCAACTTCTTCTTCTGCCTACCTTTCTGACCATAGTATTGCCAAAGCGCTCCTGCGTCATGTTGGCAGAGATATTTCATTTCACGCTCTCAAGAGCGGTACGCGCATCGTCACTGTCCAGAATGCTACCCAAGCTCATGATCTTTCTCTCCTTTCGAATATCGATACTACTCCTATCACTATTGAAAAACATCTTTCTCTCAATTCTTGTAGTGGTACTGTCATTCTGCCCCATACCATAGTCCAACAGAATTTCCAGTCATGTGGCAATGACATTTTTGAACAGCTGGAACTCCAGGATCTCCCAATCCTCAAAGTAGACACTTATGTCCTTCCTGCCCGGGGGCGGAGACGTTACCCTTGCAATGTGGCTCGTTTAACTTTTGACAGCCGAGAACTCCCGTCCTCTGTATATGTCGCGGGACATCGGTTACAAGTTCGAAAGGTGATACCTACACCGCAACAATGTAGAAATTGCTGGCGTTTTGGTCACCCAGCGAAATATTGCAGATCTATGGCCGAATGCCCAGTCTGTGGTGCCGACGACCATTCTAATACATCTTGCAGTCAACCTCCATCTTGCCTTAATTGTAATGAAGCTCACCCTTCGTACTCCCGCCGTTGCCAGGTCTACTTAAATGAACGTGAAATCCGTTGCCTCAAAGAGGCAGAAGGTCTCCCTTATGCTATGGCAGTTACTCATCTCCGCCTCCAAGGGAGACTACCCCGTGTTTCTTATTCTCGTGTTTCCAAACGTCCCCCCACTTCTGGGGTCCCATCTTCTGCAGCCTCCTCTGTTGTTACCCCTCCCATAGCCACTACGGCATCTAATCCTTTTGCTGTCCTTGGCTCTGACGTCCCGACTACAACTCAGTCTGTTCTCACATCTTCGCGTCCTTCCTCACAAGCCCCAGTATCGACAAGACCTCGTACGACACCTAATACCAATCGCCCCTCTACTCAGAAGTCCAAAAAATCCACATTGCTCAAATCTTCTTTGCCCCTTCCTTCCCTTCTTCCGCCTCCACACTTTACCTTTCCAGTCTCTGTACCTAGTTCTTCCCCTCTCTCTGGCTCTATTACAAGTGTGGAGATTCACCCTCCTCCTCGTACTATGCCTTCCACCCCCGTCCCCTCCCAAGTTTCTCCCTCTTCTGTCACCTCCCAGGTTTCTGCCTCTTCTGTCCCCCCCCACACTTCATCTCCAGTCCCTTACACTTTTCCCTCCCCCTCTACTTTGGTACAGTCCATTACTGTCCCAATCTTTACTCACCCTCCTCCTCCTATCTCCAATATGGTCTCCCATACATCTTTGAATTCAGAAACACTTGAAGCCATTTCAGAATATATTGCAGAGACTAAACCTTCAATGGACACTGATTCACTTCCTGTTCCTTCTCTTCCCTCTCCTCCATCTTCACAACCCCATTCTTCGCAACGCTCCGTTCCTTCGCTACTTGAACATCTTCCAATGCCACCACACGTTGACTTTTCTAACCCCTCTAGTCCGTAGGTGCCTTTACCTACAGATTCCTGATATTTTCTTCATCGCCAATCATGGCCTATTTACAGTGGAATATCCGCGGCCTCAGGGGTAATCGGGGTGAGCTTCAGATGTTGCTTTCCAGGTTTTCCCCTGTTGGTGCTTGCTTACAAGAACCAAAATTAAACTCGGCTGTTTTCCAACCTATCTCAGGCTATAATTTATTGTATTCTTCGGATCCTTTCTCAGATGGGACCTTTAATGAAAGTGCCCTTCTTCTACGCAATGATATTCCGTACTGTCAACTATTTGTCCATACATCGCTGCATTACACTGCAGCCCGTATCCACTTGAATAAGTGGTTTACAATATGTTCTTTATATCTCTCTCCTTCTCGAGCATTTTCTATCCCAGACTTTGCCTTTCTTGTTTCATCCTTACCACCACCACTTCTGTTACTTGGTGATTTTAATGCCCACCATTTCCTCTGGGGGGGGTCTCATTGTGACTCACGTGGCATTCAGTTGGAGGCTTTTCTTGCCTCTCACCCCCTCCATGTTTTAAATACGGGTACTCCCACCCATTTTGATCCTCGTACTCATACTCTCTCTTGCATCGATCTATCAGTCTGCTCTTCCTCCACTGCACTAGACTTCACCTGGTCTGTTCTACCAGACTTACATGACAGCGATCATTTTCCGATCATTCTTACTTCTCCTTCCTATTCACCACCTTTCCGTAGCCCTCGCTGGCAGTTTGATCGGGCAAATTGGGATCTTTACTCACACCTCACTGCTTTTAGTGAGGTTCCTTCTTCATCCTCCATTGATGAGCTCCTACACATCTTCTCGACGTCAGTTTATACCGCAGCTTCTCATTCTATACCCCAAACCTCAGGCAGGCATTCTCAGAAGTGCGTGCCTTGGTGGTCTCCCGCTTGTGCTCGTGCAGTACGTTTGAAGCGTGCTGCATGGGGCAGGTACCGGTACAATAGAACCGCTGAGAGACTTCTTGATTTTAAGCAGAAGCGTGCGATCGCTCGCCGTGTCATCCGTGAAGCTAAACGCACTTGTTGGCGAGACTATGTTTCCACCATCACCTCTGCTTCTTCTATGAGTGCAGTCTGGAAAAAAGTGAGGAAATTGAGTGGTAAATACTCTCCTGACCCAGCTCCTGTTCTACGGGTCGCTGGTGTTGATGTAGCAAACCCTCTCGACGTTGCCATTGAACTTGGCACACATCTGGTCCGTATTTCCCGAGGGCTCCATCTATGCCCCTCGTTTCTTTCCTCAAAGTCTGCCAGAGAGTTAGTGCCCTTGGACTTTTCTTCTCTCAGAGAAGAACAGTATAATGTGCCTTTTACACTTCAAGAACTGGAGGCAACGCTCTCAGCTTGCCGATCATCGGCAGCTGGGCCTGACGACATTCATATTCGTATGTTACAACATTTACATCGGTCAGCCCTTGTAGTCCTCTTACACCTCTTCAATCTTATTTGGGCACAAGGAGTTCTTCCCCAGCTGTGGAAATCTGCCATTGTTCTTCCTTTCCGCAAACCGGGTACTACTGGACATGATGCCTCCCACTATCGCCCCATCGCTCTTACTAGTGCAGTTTGCAAAGTGATGGAACGTCTCGTAAATCGACGTTTAATGTGGTATTTAGAGACACACAACAGTCTCTCCGCTAGTCAATATGGCTTTCGTAAGGGTCGTTCTACCATAGACCCCTTACTTCGCTTGGATACGTATGTTCGTAATGCCTTTGCGAATAATCACTCAGTTATTGCCATATTTTTTGACCTTGAGAAGGCATATGACACAACTTGGAGGTATAATATTTTGGCCCAGGCCCATTCCTTAGGCCTCCGAGGCAATCTACCATCCTTCCTTAAGAACTTTTTAACTGACAGACATTTCCGTGTTCGAGTCAATAATGTTCTTTCCCCGGACTTCGTCCAAGCTGAAGGTGTCCCTCAGGGATGTGTTCTAAGCACAACACTTTTTCTCCTTGCTATAAATGATTTGGCCTCTGTTCTTCCACCCAATGTTTGGTCATCACTCTATGTTGATGACTTCGCTATTGCTTGTGCAGGCGCTGACTGTCATCTTATTGCAGTTTCTCTCCAGCATGCGGTCGACCGTGTTTCCACTTGGGCCACCACGCATGGGTTTAAATTTTCAAGTACCAAAACTCACCAAATTACTTTCACTAGACGCTCTGTTATCTCCGATCATCCTTTGTACCTCTATGGCTCCCGTATCCCCGAACGTGATACAGTCAGGTTTCTAGGCCTTCTCTTTGACCGTCGGTTATCCTGGAAACCTCACATAACCTCTCTGAAGGCAATTTGTCACAGCCGGCTAAACCTTCTTAAAACCCTTGCTCATCTTTCCTGGGGAGCTGATCGTCGAACTCTGCTTCGCCTACATTCAGCCCTCGTTTTATCGAAACTCGATTATGGTGACCAGATTTATTCCGCGGCCTCTCCTGCTACTCTCTCTAGCCTTAACTCTATCCATCACCAAGGTTTACGTTTGTGCCTTGGTGCTTTTCGCTCTTCCCCTGTTGAGAGCCTCTATGCAGAAGCGAATGTTCCATCCTTGTCTGATCGCCGTGATGCCCATTGCCTTCGCTACTATGTACGCTCTCACGATCTACACAATCCTTCCATTTATAGAATCGTCACCGATATTAGTAGACATTCTTTATTCGTTCGCCGCCCCTGTTTGCTCCGTCCCTTTTCTCTTCGCCTACATTCACTCTTGTCTTCCCTTCAGTTACCACCTTTATATGTTCATGTAGCATCTCACTTTTCCCTACCCCCCTGGGAAGTTCCAGCTGTTCGGGTCTGTTCTTTCTCACTCCCTTGCTCGAAAGCTCAACTGCCTACGGTGGCTTCCCGCTCTCTTTTTCTTGATCACTTCCATTCCCATTCTCATGCCACTGCTGTGTACACAGATGGCTCTAAGTCTTCAGACGGCGTCGGATTCGCAGCAGTGTTTCCGGACAGCGTCGTGCGGGGACATTTACTATCTTCAGCTAGCATTTTTACTGCTGAACTGTATGCCATTCTTGCAGCACTTATTCGTATCGCATCTATGCCTATGTCATCATTTGTAGTAGTCTCAGACTCCCTTAGTGCTCTACAGGCTATACGAAAATTTGATACATCTCATCCCCTAGTTCTCCGTATCCAACTTTGGCTACGCCGTATCTCTACCAAACATAAAGATATTGTTTTTTGTTGGGTCCCTGGTCATGTCGACATACAGGGCAATGAACAGGCAGACACTGCTGCGCGGTCAGCAGTACATGACCTACCAATTTCCTATCGAGGTGTCCCATTTCTTGACTATTTTGCTACAATAGCTACCCACCTTCGCACCCGTTGGCAACAACGTTGGTCAACTCTGCTCGGTAACAAACTTCATTCTATTAAACCGAGCATAGGTTACTGGCCGTCTTCTTGTCATCAGTGCCGAGGTTGGGAGACCACTCTCTCCCGCCTTCGCATTGGCCACACTCGTCTTACTCATGGGTATCTCATGGAAAGGCACCCTGCTCCTCTCTGTGAGCAGTGTCAAGTTCCAGTATCGATTAGCCACATTCTGTTAGACTGCCCTCTCTATCAACGAGCACGCAGAATTTACCTCCAACGTCGTCTTCGTTCTACTACTCTCTCTTTACCTTCCCTTCTTGCTGATGGACCCTCCTTTAATCCTGACTCTCTCATTGACTTCTTGACAACGACTGATTTACTCCACAAACTCTGATGATACTTTTCGCACTCCCCTCAGCCCTTTCTAGTTCAGTCTCTTGCTGCCCTTTACCCTTTCACCATCCACTGCCCCGCTGTTATCCGTAACCTATTACTCATTCATCTCCCTTTTGCCACCTGATGCCCTCGCTTCCTTCCTGCCCTGCAGCGCTGTATAGTCCTTGTGGCTTAGCGCTTCTTTTTGATTATAATAATAATAATCTACCTTCAAATTAAAATTAAAATTCAAACCCACCTATTTGATGACAGTTGCCATTGTTATCAATGACGTCGTTCCTCTCATACAAGTGTCATTTCGTATTTCTCTTAATATACAAACAATAAAAAATATTCCCTAAATAGTTGCTTCATTCCGTATATATATTCCTACTATACCATGGAAAAAGCCCTCTGATAAGATGACCACTTCCCATATTATATATCTTCTGACATTTTTAACAATATTTATGAAATGGACAACCATGGTTACCCATATGAACTTTCTAAAACTCCAATTATAATTATCTCCCATAAACCTTTCACTTCCTGACAACACGCAATTTCCCCCTTTTAACCCCCCCCCATGTTAGGTTCTTAATTCACGGTGTATTTTACCTATTACTAGCTAAAACTAGTGAGTACCTTATATCTCACAATAACATTATATGCTTTTTTTTATATTTTTATTTAAAAAAAACACAGTATACATGTATGTTATACATAATTGACTTAAAACACAGTATACAAGCTGGTATACAAAATTGATTTTAAAACAAGAACCGTGAAAACTTTATGTAAGACAAAAATAATATATATAACTAACAGAGAACTACCAGAACATACCTTAAACACCAAATAAATATATAACCAAACCTGACAGTCTTATTCATATTGTGTATGAAATTTTATATACAAAAGAATGTCATATAAACTAATGCATTGCGCATTCAATGGTACTATGGATATATAAAATTTTATATACAAAAGAATGTCATATAAACTAATGCATTGCGCATTCAATGGTACTATGGATATATAAAATTTTATATACAAAAGCAATATCATATAAACTATACATTACACACTCACTAGTACTATGGTTATATAAAATAACTATCAGAAACCTACATGAGACTTGAAATTGAAACCTGGTGTTCTTTATTTTTGGTTTTGCATATATTGAAAAAGGAATCAAAATATGCAAAAAGCCTTTAATAATTAACATAAGACTTTTACATATCTAGCATGTATGATCACATATGAGAAAACACTAAGACACCTAATACCCCGACCAACCCCATATTTAGTTTCTCAAACGAATTATAAACCCACAAAAAAAACCTTACTTGTATACAGTGATATTAGTAAAGGTGCTTAATTGAACATCAGCTGACTATATGCACTATAAATGATAAAAAAAAAATACATGTGATATCACTGGGTGTCAGAACAATATATCCCACAAAAGCTGCTGCCCAAGGAACTTGAATGTCCAAAGATTACAATGTTGAGAGTAAGACACATGTGCAACATCTGGGAATTTGTATTGATAAAGCCACTGGATGGCGAAACGTCTACAATAAAGATACCCAGATGTTGCACATGTGTCTTACTCTCATCTTGTCGGTATTATATACCATTCGTACACAACTTGTCAGACACTGCAACATCATGGAATCTTAATTCTGAGGACATGTACATAACCTTCACGACTACGACATCTACTACTACAACTAACCCATCTCTTTGGGAAGGACCTACTTCCACTGGGGAATCCCGCCTACCAGTGAATATGCCCTCGTCTGCTACACCTGACGTTACTATATAAGCGCCAGGATTCTTTCTTCTGCTTCAGAATCTCCACGACTATGGTGCTGTTCGCACCTACTCTTAGGTTGAGGGACTGATTACCTCATCTTCTGTACATAGTTCTACTGTCTTCAAGTTATGTCCTAGAATTTGTATTGATAAAGCCACTGGATGGCGAAACGTCTACAATAAAGATACCCAGATGTTGCACATGTGTCTTACTCTCATCAAAGATTACAATATAGGACATTATACATCTCAACCAATCCCCTCTCATAGATGACCTCTACTACATATTCGAACAATCTTAGGCCAATGAAACTTTTTGTCCTTCATCAAAAGTTTACAACCATCACCAAAGGTCTGCTTATGAACATTCCCCTTAAAGGGCAGTATAACGTGTACTTTTAGCGGTGATATCAGCGTGGCATCCGCTTACAAATAACTAAACAAAACCTAACGGGAATCCCAGGAAAGACCCAACATACTTCACCAAGCCCCGGCCATAGTCGGGACCCAGTTCAGTCTTGCAGAGGCTGGAACATATACTGAAATATTGCTTTTTATCTGTATTATCAAGATGCATGACCATATTAGGATTAATCCAAGATCTCAGTTCCACACAACGCCACAACCATACACACACAGACGCACGGAACCATTCATAATACATACACGTCACTCCCCAAAACCCGCCCTCTATACACAAATAACCCGCACATGAAAGAGAGAAGCTAGCGACGACGTTTCGGTCCGACTTGGACCATTGACAAAGTGTGACTTTGTCAATGGTCCAAGTCGGACCGAAACGTCGTCGCTAGCTTCTCTCTTTCATGTGCGGGTTATTTGTGTATCGTTCCAGTCACGGTATTGTGCCTTTTTGTTATTTATGGACCCCGCCCTCTACCCTGAAGTCCCGAACCCACCGTTTGGTGCTACCACGGGGGGAGTCCAGCCCCCCCGTTGCCTTACCCCACCCCCAGTTGCAGCAACCTTTGAACAGTAAGACATCGATAGTTTGCAGGAAAACTATTATCCCAACTTCTACCATATATGAGTTTATTTCTGCAATACGTTCTGTAGATACCTGCCGCAATTGCCCTGATCCTAACTGTTCCCCCGGTTTCCCGCATACCCCACGATATATAAAGAAAATCAGCCACCACGTACATTATTGCTCTTCGTACCTCGTGTGTGATGAATGGTTTGAAAAACCGACAAGTTGAAGATTGAGACACTTATGCAGCATATGGGAATCTTTATTCAGGAAACGTTTCGCCACACAGTGGCTTCATCAGTCCAATACAAAGAGGAAGGCGTAAGGAGAGGAGGAGTATGAGGTAATCAGTCCCTCAGCCTGGAGTCGATGTGTTCAGTCCATCAATCTTGTAGAATGACATTCTACAAGATTGATGGACTGAACACATCGACTCCAGGCTGAGGGACTGATTACCTCATACTCCTCCTCTCCTTACGCCTTCCTCTTTGTATTGGACTGATGAAGCCACTGTGTGGCGAAACGTTTCCTGAATAAAGATTCCCATATGCTGCATAAGTGTCTCAATCTTCATCTTCGTACCTCACTTGATACTCCGCTAACGTCTAATGTTAAGGCTCATTCCCAACACCGTTACCTGGCTAAGATACGTTGATGATGTATTGGTTTTCTATCCAAACGTCTCAATATCCAGGCCCTTCTCAACAAGATCAATGCAGTTGAACCATCAATAAAGTTTACACTTGAACGCGAAAATGATGGCAAACTTCCTTTCCTCGACGTTCTACTGTGCAGATCTCCCGACAGTGACAGACTTCTCTTCAAAGTGTATAGAAAACCTACCAACAAGGACGATCTTATACACTTTTATTCACACCAAGACACCCGCACTAAGAGAGGAGTCCTCATTGGCTTCTTCTTGAGAGCTCTTCGCATCTCCAGCCCTTGTTTTCTAGAAGAAGAATGCACTTACATAACACAAGCCTTTACACGTCTTCAGTTCCCATCTTTCTTCATCCGAAATTGCAGACTTAAGGCACAAGCTATCCTCAACAAACCGCCCATGGAACAGCCCCCTAAGCAGTTCATAGTACTCCCATGTGGTGATGTTGCCACGAATACTCGCCGGGCACTTGCTATGAGTAACATCAACGTTTCCACCATAAACACATCATCTATCAAAGACCTCACTACGAAACGCAGCCCCACACCTCTAACTTCTACAACAGGCGTCTACACTATCCCCTGTGGGTTCTGTCCCAAGAAATATGTAGGCGAGACAGGCAGAGATCTTGCAGTCCGCCTGAATGAGCATCGAAATGCCTCTAACAGAGACGATGTAAGGTACGCCTGTGTCCTCCACAGAGACTCCACGGGACATTTGATGAACTGGAATGAGGCACAACTCGTTCTCATCGAACCAGACCTCAGACGCCGACGGTGCCTAGAAGCCTCACTAATCGCCGTCACCGACACTATAGAACGCAACACTGGAAACTACAAAATTTCAGAAACATTGGCATACATGATACTTAAGCACCACCAACCCAACAACACAGGAGTCACATGATTTCATCGTCTACCCGTCCTCTTCATAGGCAGAGGTTGTTTTGATAAGGACCTGCCTCGCATGGGGCAGTAGGCCTTCTACAGTGTTCCTCCATTCTTATGTTCTTATGATATTCCTCAGGTCACGTGCGTCACACCTCACTCTCTGCCTATATATATAATGTCTTTCTACCTCTGTATGTTAGAAGTGATCAAGGTCCCAGGACCGAAACGTTTTCTAATAAATATGTCATAGTGTTTGCTTACGTGTCTTTCTAAACCAAGGCTCGTAAGGTTGAGATAGTTCCCCCACTAAGAAAATCGAAAACCCGCCCCAACCACGAACGAACTTTGTCCAAGGTATCACAAAAGTAGACTGCATGAAAAGCTGTTTCTTCGAGACCGCAACGTAAGCAATCCGCCTCCCTTACCAAACCCATCCTATTTAAGACCGATTTTGAAGCTAAAATCCCTATGACAAACCTGTACACCAATTCACGAACCCTTGATGCCAACTTAAGTTTACAAAATCCGTCCCATATTTCCCCCCAATTATACAGCGGAAAAACAGACAATCCCTGTACAATTTCATTACGACAACATATGCTGACCATTTGCCCCACCCGAATCCATTGCGCATTTCTCAACTTTAATAACGAACGTAGCATGTCCTCACACTCGATTAATCCCCTGCCGCTCCACCATTTACGCATGTCGATCATTACCCGACCCACCTGGATACCCTTCTCACCGCCCGCCCTGAGGAACCGCTGCTTAACATAGAGGGCCTTCACCCGTGGCCCCAAAGCCAGGAGACCTAAACCCCCACGGCGAACATGGGTCATGACAACCTCCCGACTTAACCAAGCCCTCCCGAAACCCCAAACATAACGTAAGACCCTTCTCTGCAGTTCCTGAATATCCACATCTCTTAAAGGGTACACCTCAGCCACACCCCATACTTTACTATAAACAAGTGTATTAACCACTACTGTCCTCTGCTGCAAAGATACATCCCCAGCTCTTAGCCCCCGAAGTCGATCTAAAGCCTTATTAGCCACCAATTCTGAGTTCACCCTCCGGCCCTCCCTCTCATCTGGCATGTACACAATACCACATATTCTAAGTTGCACCACGACTGACCACCCATACTTTTCGCCCAACCTCCCCCCCCATCCATGTACCCACCTCCAATAATTTCGATTTTTCTTTATTGACGCACATGCCAGACTCTGTCCCAAAAAACTCAACAATCCATCCCATGATCCGCAAATCCTCCTCCCCTTTTAACAAAATCGTGGTATCATCAACATACCCAACCACATGCGCTGCATGGTCACTGCTCCGCGTCCCACGCCTCAAACCACCATCCACCAGCTCATAAAAGGGGGTTTTGCATACAAGCAAAAAGCAGCTGGGAGAGGGGGCACCCTTGCCTCAAACCCCGTTCCATACGGACCGGCTGCCCCAATTTACCGTTTACCTGTATGCGTTTCATAGCCGAGACATACAAGGTATCAACCCATCTTACAATCTCCTCTCCAAAACCCTGCTTCAATAAAATAAGCCTCAATAAATCTCTATCATCACATTTGTAAGCATTTTGCCAGTCAAGCCCGAGGACACCCCCCCTTGACATTCCTCCAAAAATTCCCTAATACGTACATGCCCATCCCTCATGCTCCTACCTGGTATGCCTAGCTGTCCCTCGTGAATAACCGACCCCATAACCTTCCTCATTCTATTTCCTAAAACTTTTGCAAAGATTTTATAGTACGAGCACATAAGAGATATAGCGCTATATGCACTCAGACCCCTCCCCCCTCCCTTTTTGGGCACCAACACAACTACCCCCGTACTTTGCGACATACCTAACCTCCCCTCCGTGAACATGCAATTCAATACATCAACCAAACAATGCTTTATACTTCCCCAATGCGTCCTATAAAAATCATTCGAAATGCCATCTATACCTGGTGCCTTTCCTTTACTCATACTAAAAATTGCCTCCTCTACCTCCTCCACTCGAATTCTACCTTCTAGACTCAAGAAATCGTAATGACACGATTGCGGGTTCAATCCCGGCCGGGGGTATGGTCTACCTTCTAGTACCGTTCTGTCCCTGTCACTTACAACTTTTCTGAAATCCCTCCCCACCAGGCCACCCTCCTGGACCCCTCCTACTCCCCGCCGTAGCTTTTCCCCAAACCATAGATCAGCATAAAAACTCATGCTGTCCGTGGTGAGGAGTACTTGACCCGGCAGGTAACCACCCAAACCCGTGCATACTTCCAATTGCAAGAGGGACGTCGCCTGTTGTCTGACCCTGAACTTGCGCAAGACACAACCGGAAGGTTTGTCGCCCCAGAGCACTTCTTCCATACCTGCTCTGACTCGAACTGCATTAAAACGTTCATTGTGAATTTCTGCAAGTCGACTACGAAGATGTTCAATGTCGTCATACCTACTACTTCCACCTTCCACATAGTAATCATTAAGCTGCCTGTCGCCCCAGAGCACTTCTTCCATACCTGCTCTGACTCGAACCGCATTAAAACGTTCATTGTGAATTTCTGCAAGTCGACTACGAAGATGTTCAATGTCGTCATACCTACTACTTCCACCTTCCACATAGTAATCATTAAGCTGCCCCTCCAAATAGTTTTGTAGCCCAAACCTCCACCTTGCTTCCTCCTTTCCCCGCTTCTTATAATAACGTGCTATTCCGGGTTTGGCACGTGTTTCCCACCATTCCAACAAACATTCATCTGCCCTCCGCGTATTTTTCCACCAATCCTGAAAAGCAGACCCATCCCCTTCCCCCTCCAAGAGCCACCCATTCAGTTTCCAATACCCTGAATAAACCCTGATCATTCCATCCCAGTCCAAGTTCACTAGCACTGCACGGTGATCGGAAAACCCCAGATCAAGGGTCTGCACGCGCCCAACTCGAATTCCTTGTGTTGCATAAATCCTATCCAGTCAGGCCACGTAACCTCTGCGCACAAACGTATGTTCCACCCCCCACCCACCCCTCCCCACTACATCATAAACCCCTACATCCCCCAGCAGATTTCTTAGGACAGGTAGAACGCACCCCGTCCCCCTTGGTTCAACATCCCCATGGCAGATAATGCAATTCCAATCCCCACCTAAGACCGAAATTAAAGGTAAACCTCAGATGTGAAACGTTAAAGCCTCCCTCACAAAGTCTATTTTAACTTTAGAATTACTGTCCGCTGGCATATAAACTCTGATAAAACAAACTCTAACCCCACCCCAATACCCATCCACCCTTACCACCCTTCCATCTCCCCCCTCCTCCCATCCCAAGATGCGCCAAGGGCTGGACTCCTTCACCGCTATTCACCCCTCCCTTTAATTTTAAAGAATTACTCACATACATTCGGTAGCCTTTCAACCGTAACTCTCTACCAAATTTATAATTATGTTCTTGCATAAAACATACATCCACATCATAACGATGCAAAAACCACTCCATCCACACTTTTTTAACTTCAGTCCTTAAGCCATTGGCATTGATAGTAACACACTTGAATTTACAAAAAAGGTGGTTTACCTCTATGTTTTTGGGTCTTTCCTGTTCCCACTCGCACATTAGACTGCCCGTCTTTGTCATTCGGCTTCTCGAGACCCCCCTCCCCCCGCACTCTACCCTTATGCTGGGACCTTGAAACTATCCATTCTGTGACAGGCAGCTCAGCCACTTTCGCCCACGATTTCCTCCCTGGGCGCTGTCCTGGTGTCAAGACGTCGTCCATATCCGACTCTCCTGCTGAACGTTTGCGGGAGCTGCCATCCACATGCATCTCCTCACTGGACGAAGCCTCCTGGTGAACCTCCACCACCACCTCATGTGTCCGTACGAACGTGGTTTTGTCCTGCATTTCCATGTTAGGGGCTTCCTCAGTTGTTAACTCACGACACGCCGTCGAAACAACAGGACCATGTTCTGTTCCATCTAGAAGGTCCTGCAACACGTCTTCCAGCAACTTATCCTGTGGCAAAACCTCAGGCCCCACAGGATCCACTGTAAGTGTGGGCACGGTCGATGCATCCACAGACAGGGTGGCACACATCGTAGACTGCGTGTCCTCCTGTTGCATCTCATCACTCCAAAGCTTGGGAACTTGCCCAGCGGAGGTACCAGGCTCAGTCACGAAAGCCTCAGCCCGTAGGCCCACAGGTGACTGGTCCCGGGAGTGGCCAACCAGTCGACAGGGGCACTTGGCAGCCATATGCTCAAAAGAGTTGAATAGTCTGCTAGTCTTCCTTTGGCCCGCGTAATGAACAAACACCTGGGTCCTATATTTCTCCAGATGTACATAAGAGGGAATCGACTGGTGGAGCGTCATCTTGATGGTGAAGGAGCCCTCCGGGAACCCCTCATATGGGCCCTCTCTCCACACTCCCTTGGTCGCTGCATGCACCATTCCGTATCTGCCAAAAACATCCCGCAGATCGTACTCCTCCGCCTCGAAAGGCACATTCCTCACCTTGACCCAGGTGACATACGTCGACACGTCATGTAGACACACTTCCACAGCCGAATTCACTACCATTCTCCTTTCTTGAAAAGTTTCCACAATCTTGTTGTAGAAGCCGGCATTCACGAATTTTATAATATCCTTGACATCCCATTCAAAGCTACGCCATATAATTCTTCATTGGGAATGCCGTAGAGGTCTCGTATAATGCTTGGCATTAATGTGTGCATTGTAGAAACACTGAGGGAGCCTTGTGTGAATGCAACACAGACCGTGTTAACTCTCCTGCCTTGTCGGTCCGCTATCTTGTGACTTGTAGTGGTCTGTGAAAACTGCGCAGAAATCAGTTGAATCAAGAGCTACTGCGCAGCCTGTCCACATGGCCCAATAGCGATGCGAACAATCCCCATTATATGCACATACTAAAAAGGTCGCCTTACACAGAAGGCAGACTTTTAAAAATTGGTAACATACATCCCTAAACTCTTACATATATATACATTTGCGTATATACTCGATCACACATACCCACACCGACTCATACACACACTTTAACACAACAATAGATAAGACTTTTACAACCTTATATTTTAATCCTTTATTAGGAAAAAAGCAAGGCAATTGAATAATTTTTAGAAAAACATGATTACTCTGTATCCTTGATACCAAAATGTTAACAATGCTTTGATTGTTGACTCACTTACAAAGATCATTTACTTTATTAAATCTATGATCAGCAATGACCTATTGTTTTTCAACACATGGCTAAACTAAAACATTCACACACAAGAAAACTCTCCCAAATTACACCACATCTGACATGTCATCCCTCCCATACAACTCTCATGACAATCCTTCCACATTTACATATCCTTCATTATGGTCATATTTGCGCTATAAAAGGAAAATGGTCCCTTAGTACTTAAGTAGCCAAGTTACTGAGTCCCTTTACCGTTATATTTCTATAAGCCTCTGGGAACGCAGTTACCCACCTTTTACCATAAATGATTTTATTTCTACAGACTGTGCGATAAATTCCTGCTGCAATTGCCCTTACCCTAATCCCCCCACCTTTTTCCTTCAAGCCCCAGGAATAAAACAAGAAATCTGTCACAAGGTATAGAATGGCTCTCTTTACAACCTGAGACACCCCCCTTACTTCTAAAGTTAGGGCACGCAGGAGCTCTACATTGCCCCCAACCATTAACTTGAAGACTCTAGCCAGCCACACCCGTACCTGCCCCAACTCCCTACAAAAATATACTGCATGAAAGGCTGTTTCCAATTCCTCACAATGTTCGCATTTCGCTTCCCTTACCAAACCCATTACACACAAAGCCTGCTTTGATGCTAAAATTCCCATTACAAATCTATAAACTAACTCCCTTACCCTTGGCATTAATCTAAGCTTCTGGAAATCATGCCAAATCGTACCCCAATCATACAAAGGGTATACCGCCACCCCTTGCACGACTTCTGGTTTCCTACTCATCTCTACTAACCTTCCCACCTTGAGCTTTTTTACCTCACCTATTACTAACATAATCCTTAGCATATTCTCACATTCCATTAAGTCTTTTCCTCCCCACCATCGTCGTACATCCCCCATCACCCTCCCAACACTCACCCCTTTTACCCCCCCCCCCTCCCTTGCATACCTCTGTTTAACATACATGGCCTTTACCCTCGGCCCTAGCATCAAAAGCCCTACTCCCCCTCAGCACACATTCGTCATAACCACCTCTTTACTTAGCCATGCCCGTCCAAAACCCCATATATAACGAAGCACCCTTCTCTGTATCTTCTTTATCTCCTGTTCCCATAAAGGATACACCACTGCCACGTTCCACGCTTTGCTATAAACCAATGAATTTATTATTATTGCCCTTTGCATTAAAGTAACATCCTTCGCTCTTAGGTTCCTAATCCGTTGTACAACTTTCTCTCCCACCAATTCCGAATTCCTCCATCTAGCCTCTTGCTCATCTGCCATATAGATAATCCCACAAATTTTCAGCTGTTCAGTCACATCCCATCCAAACTCCACCCCCATTCTACCCCCCACCCAATCTCTTATCTCTAATAATTTCGATTTAGCTCTGTTGACACGCATGCCTGACGCCTCCCCAAAAAACCTCATTACTCTCTCCACCTTTCGCAAACCTTCGACATCACTGATCAGTATTGTTGTGTCATATGCATAACCAACTACCTCTGTAAACCCCGTCCCCTCCCCCTGTAATGTTGTTGCTTCCTCAACTATTTCATAAAACGGGTGTTGCATACATGCAAACAGAATTTGAGACATAGGACACCCCTTTCTCCATTTTCAACACGCTACCCAACCTACCATTAATTTGCACCTGAATCATGGCTTCTGTGTACAAGGTCTTCACCCATTTTACTATTCCCTCCCCAAAACCCATAAGCCTTAAAGTGTCAACCATGTACTCCCTGTTCACACCGTCATAAGCATTCTCCCAATCAGTGCCCAAAATTCCACCCCCCTTACAACCCATCAAAAATTCCTTAATTCGACTATGTCCATCCCTCATGCTATGACCCGGAATCCCCAACCGACCCGTGTGCACAATACCACCTATCACCCTCTTCATCCTGTTCCCTAGAATCTTCGCAAAAATCTTATAATCCGTACACATTAAAGATATGGCCCTGCATGTGCTCAGTGTTCTCCCCTCCCTCTTTTTCTTTACAAGCACGACCACACTTGTCCTTTGTGACATTCTCAATTTCCCTTCCTTCAGCATACTATTCAATACCTGAACCAAACAATCATTTATGGTTTCCCAATGCACTCTATAAAAATAATTCCCATCGATTCCCGGTGCTTTCCCCTTACTTAAATTGAACACCGCCTCTTTCACTTCTTCCATACTTATTACTCCATCCAATCCCCCTCTGTCCTCACCACCTTTCCCCAAGGCTTTCACCCCTCCTCTTTCTTTATTAACTATCCCCACGTTACCCTTTTCCCATTTCCTTTTAAACCAATAATCCGCATAATTACTTATCCCCTCAGTTGTCACCAGCATTTGCCCCTTAGTATAACCTTCCAAATCGTCACTAACCTCTAAATGTATTATAGTGGACTCCTGTTGTCTAATTCGAAAACTTCTTAACACACTACCCGACGGTTTATCTCCCCATAGTACGGCATCCATCCCCGCCCTTACCCTTATTTCATGAACATTAAAATGGTATAAAATACCGACAGGTTGTTAGGTAAGACACATATGCAACAGTTAGGTATCTTTATTTCAGAAAAGTTGATAGGTTTCAGACTATGGAACAATGCTCTTCTCCAGACTGAGGGACTGACCACCTCAAAACTTTAAGGGTGATGGACTAATTACATCGTCTTCAAGTCTCTTCTGCTTCTGTCAACTTTTCTGTACTCGACTGAAAAAGCCTACTGTGTAGGGGAAACGTTTCGAAATAAAGATACTTAACTGTTGCATATGTGTCTTACCTAACACCCTTATTTCATCAAATATTTCATTATGTATTTCCCTTAATCTCTCTCTTAGCCCTGATATTTCTTCAAAAGACTTCCCCTCCTCAACCGCATAACACTCATTGAGTTGCTGTTCCAAATAATTCTGAAAACCATACCTCCACCTCGCCTCCTCCCTTCCTTTATATTTATAAAACCCCGCGATACCAGGTTTAGCCCTATTTTCCCACCAATCCAAAATACTCCCTACCCCATCCCTTGCCCTCCACAATTGTCTCCACCAGTCTCTAAACTCTGCATTCGCCACCTCACTCCTCACCAACCTCGCATTTAACTTCCAGAAACTTGAATATACCTTTACCACACCCTCCCAATCCAGCTCTACCAAAACTTCCCTATGATCAGAAAACCCTACATCCACTGTTTTTACCCCTCCTACACTAACTGCCCCCGTTATATAAATCCTATCTAACCTCGCTGAATAATCTCTTCTAACAAAAGTGAAATCCACTCTCCAAGCCCCACTGCCCTCCACGTCCCTCACCCCTACATCCTGTAAAACGTTGCGTAACGACCCTAACACACAACCCGCCCCCCTTGGCTCCACGTCCCCCCCCTTATAACACAGTTCCAGTTCCCCCCAATTACAGTGACTAGAGGTAAACCCCTTAAAAAATACACCAAAAAGTCTCTCATAAATTCCTCTTTTACTTTGATTATATTCTCCGCTGGCATATAAACCCCAATGAAACATACTCGAGATGCTCCCCACTCACCATCCACCCTCACTACCCTCCCCCCCCACTTCTTCCCACTTTATAATACGTAAGGGACTATTTTCCTTCACGGCCACTGCCACTCCCCCTTTTAACCTAACAGACCCACTTACATACAATTTATAACCTTTTAATGCCAAAGCACAGCCTATCTTATGATTATGTTCTTGTATAAAGCATACATCCACATTATATCTCCTCAAGAATCATTCCATCCATACTCGTTTCACTTCATTCCTCAATCCATTTACATTTACAGTTACTACCGTGAATTATTTTATAAGTGGCGGTTTACCTTTTCTTCTTGGCACACACCCTCCTATACCATCCTGCTGTATTGCTCTTTCTTGACAGCTTGCTTATTCACCCCCCCCCTATCCCTCCATTATCCCTAGAACCATTAAACCCTTCATTACCCCTCCCCTCTTTCCCCTTATGATATACTTCCTTTCACCAAGATTTTACTCCTGTTCTTTGTCCTGGAGTAAGAACATCGTCCATCTCTGACGTTCCTGCAGTTCTCTTATGAGAACTCCCCTCCCCACACACCTCGTCACCTGTCTTTTCCGCCCTATGAACTTCTGCCACAACGTTGTTCACATTAACATTAGGGCACACAGTATTCCTAAACTCCAGATCTTGCTGCGCTGTTGCCTGCACGAGGTTACACCCTTCATCCTCCTGTCCCTCCTCAACGTCTTGCAAAAAGGAGCTTAGTACTGCCTCCAGCAAGCCATCCTGTTGGCCCGTACTCTCCTCAGCAGACGTCGATGTCGTCTTTCCTTTATCAACCGTTAGTGTTACACCTTCCTCCATAGCCGCCTCAGCCTTATCCACTTCTTCACTCCAACGGCAAGGAATATTGTTTGGCCTTACTCCTTCCTCCAACGCCCCCATACCATTCCTCTGATGTAAAATCACTGGTACCTGTTCCCTCCGTCCAGCTTTTTTATAGCATTGGGCCGCCATATGTTCAAAAGATCCACATAATCTGCAAGTCTTCCGCTGCCCTGAGTAGTACACGTAGACGTGGGTCTGGAAGACCTCCAGAAGAACGTATGATGGAATCGGCTGCCTCAACGTCATTTTCAGCGTAAATGATCCCTCAGGTAGCCCCTCATAAGGTCCGTTTTGCCACACCCCCATCTCAGCTGAGTGGATTTTTCCATAGCTGCTAAACACTGCCATCACATCATGCTCTGTCGCCTCAAAAGGCACGTTTCGTACTTTCACCCACGTCACATAGCTGGACACATCATGTAAGCAGACTTCCACCATAGTGTTCACTGCTAGCCTTTTCTCTTGATATTTGTTGACTATGCTTGCATAGAATCCTGCTTCTTTGATATCCCTCTTGTCCAGCTCTCCTTATGCAAAAATGCTATTTACATAAAGAGCCCTAAGATCTGGAATTCATTGCTGGAACATACAAAAGGGTTCCTGCCTGCACACCAATTCAATGCTCTGCTTAGAAATCACCTCCTCTCCCAAAATTAACCACACAAACACTGTATATTATCGCTACCAACAAGTCAAAAATTCCTAAATATTATAAGATTGTTTCTAAACTAAAAAGGATTTCAATCTCATTATGTAAAATGTGCCAAAATATAATACTGTAACTTGTTAATCAATTACTTGTTAGTTCATTTACCGCTAAACCACTAAGCACTAACTAACAAACTATGATATGTACGCTGTAACTTGTTAATCAATTCATCTCAATAATAAATTCAATTACTATTGAACCACTAACTACCTTTGTTGAAATATAAAAAACGATGTTCATTTCGAACCAACTATGATATTGATTGACCACTTCGCTCTCGGGCTGAGTGGTTGTGCTGCGCAGAAGCTCCTGGTTTCACCTTTGCACAACTTCCTATTTTCTCCAAGATGGCGGCCAGTTGCCGCAGGAGGAGTAACAATATGTGTGTTACTTAGTCAAAGGAGCAATTTGCCAGATGAATGCCTCTGTTTTACTGCTGGCGATCGTTCGAGATACGTTCTGCATTGACAACGATGAGCTATGGGAATGCTCTTAATGGATCTTCAAGGATTTTCATCAAGTTCTCCACAGTGGCGGCTTACGAAAGGACGGTGACTCAGTATCAGGAGCGGTGTATCACCATATCATCTGACCTGGAGGTGCGCCTGCGAGATGCCTCCAAATACTACACCTGGGTGAGAATTCGAAACGTTCCTTTTGAAGCAGATGATGTGGATATATGTGACAATTCGACTCTATGGTGAGGTACATGCTGTGACATTGGGACAATGGATGGATGGAATCTACGCAGAGCTTCCTGCAGGTTCTTACACCACCAAGATGACATTGAGAAGACCTATTCCCTCATATGTAGTCCTGGAGGATTCTAGGACACAGGTGTTTGTGACCTATGTGGGACAACGTAAGATGTGTCTTTTGTGTGGTGCTTTTGACCACATGGCAGCCGTGTGTGGTAAGGCAGCAGCTCCACGGTCATCAGAAATGCCAGTGATCTCAGAGCCTTTGGTGGCTTCTTCGTCTGCTCCCATGGTTGCGGAAGGCAATGGAAAATGGGTGGGCGAAGTGGATGGTGTGGAGGAGCATTGTGTGACGCTACCAGAAGTTTCTGCTCCCACACAGGAAGGACCTGGAGTTGGGAAGGAGCCTGTGGGGGTGGGGGAGGCCGGTGAACTGCAGGATTTATCTGAACCCATGAAGGAGATGATTAAGTCTTTCCTGGAAGTGCCAGTGGAGGAGATCCCCTCTGTAGGTGAGGGAATTCTGATGGTTGAGGAGGACCTGAATGGGCAGGTCTCAGGTCCTCTGGGGTCAGGGTCTGGCATGTTGCAGTTGCAGCAGGTGGAGGCTAAGGTGCACAGGGAGAGTGAAAATGCTGGGATGGAAATTGAGGGTGCATCTAAAAAGAGAGCTTGAGGCTTGTCAGATGACATGGTTATTACTCCAGCTCAACATTCTGGTAAGAAGACATGGGCGGAAGTGACTAAGAAAGGGCAGGGTTGTGCACAGGGGGGTCCAGAGGGGCAAGAGTGCATGGGAGAAGGTAGGAGCAATGAAAATTGTAATAGACAAGTCACAGAGACATAGAGGAAAGCCCCCTTAGGGCTGAAGTTAAACGTGTATGGTTGAAGGATGTCTTGCAGCATTTTGACATTGACGTGTGTTTTATTCAAAAACATAATTTTAAGTGTGGCAGAGAGTTGAGGCTGAAAGGTTTTAGGGTATATGCTGGTAGTTCAGGGAAATTAAAGGGTAGGGTGGCAGTGGCAGTGAGGGATTCCAGCCTATTTCAAGTGCTCATGTGGGAAGATGGGGGAGGGAAGGGTGGTGAGGGTGGAGGGGCTATGGGGGGAGGTTAGGGTGTGTTTTCTGGGGATATACATGCCGCAAATAGTACCAGATGGGTAAAGGTGGATTTTGTATGGGAGGTTTTGCTTTTTCACTTGCAGGGTTTACCCATGGTTTCTATAGTAGGCGGTGACTGGAATTGTGTAATCAGAAATAAGGATGTGGAGCCACGAGGGGCAGGGTGTGTGCTTGGGGTGTTGAGGGATTTGTTGAGGGAGGCGGGGGTTTATGACATAGGGGAGATGGGTGGAGAGTGGAGCACACGTTTGTGCGGAGGGGTTATGCTGCCAGATTGGATTGCATTTATATAACTCGTGGAATAACAGTGGAACATGTGCTGACGGTAGACTTCGGTTTTTAGGACCATCGTGCAGTTTTGGCAAAGGTGGCATTGGATGGTATGGTTTGCCGGTATGTGGGTTATTGGAAAATGAATGTGAGGTTACTTCAGGGGGAGGAGGAGGGGTTGTCATTCAGGGACTGGTGGAGGCAACTCTGGGATGCATGCAACCAGAAGGAGGATGTATTGGGATTGTGGGAGAAGCATGCTAAACCACGGATTAAGGAGTATTATCAGCATAGAGGACTGGATGAGGTGTGGTGGAGGTTTGGTTTACAGAAATTCCTTGAGGGGCAGCTCATTGATTGTTATGAAGGGGGAGGGTGTGGTAGGCATGGGGATATAGAGGATCTAAAGGGAAGATTGAAGGATATACAAAATTCTCGCTTCAATGCGATACGTGTGAAGGGAGGGTTAGAGGAGGTACTATAGGGAGACAAACCATCAGGATGTGTTTTGCAGAGGTTCTGGGAAAGGCAGCAGATGACTACGATTGTGGGATTAGAGGTGTGTAAAGGGGTGGAGGGATATTACCTGGAGTTTACCTGGAGAGAGTTTCGGGGGTCAACGCCCCCGCGGCCCGGTCTGTGACCAGGCAGGTGGGGCAGGTTCTAAGTACCACTGATGGAATGAGTAACTATGCTGATTAGTGGTTTAGGGAGAATTTTAAGCAGGGGGAGGGTGGAGGAAGGGGGCGGAGATTATAGGGGAAGGAATCCTGGGAGTTTTAGGGGAGGAGGAGAGAGCGGCACTAGGGGGTAGGATCAGTGAGCAGGAGGTGGGGGAGGTGATATTGAGCTTGAGTAGGGAAAAGGCGCCGGGGATTGATGGGATCCCTAACGATTTCTATATTGCAAATTGGGATTGTATGAAGGAATGTCTGGTTTCTTTACTTAACTGAATGAAGGAAGAGGGAGTGCTGGGGGAGACACAGGGCATGGGAGTAGTTGTTTTGGCTTATAAAGGAGGGGGGCAGGACCCTGGGTGCCTATAGGGTGATCTCCCTCATGTGTAGTGATTATAACCTTCTTGCGAAGGTATTAGGTAATCGCATGAAGAAGGTGATTGACCTTGTTCTACATAGAGGACAGTATGGGATACCAGGTACATGGTAGAATTAGGGATTTTGTGGAGGGCAGATAGGGAGGGGGGGGGTCTTAGGGATCGATTGGAAGCAGGCATATGACTGTGGAGATAGACGTATGTTGTGGAGTATTTTACAAAAACAGGGTTTTGGGGATGAGATTGTACAGTGGGTGACTACTTTGAATACACCTGCGAGGGTCAGAGTACAGGTTAATGGTAAGTTGGGGCTGCCGATACAGTTGCAAGGGACAGGGCTGTCCCTTGTCTCAAATCCTCTTTGCATGCATGCAAGACCCCTTTTACAGGCTTATAGAGCAGTGTTTCCTGGAGTTTACCTGGAGAGAGTTCCGGGGGTCAACGCCCCCAAGGCCCGGTCTGTGACCAGGCCTCCTGGTGGATCAGAACCTGATCAACCAGGCTGTTACTGCTGGCTGCACGCAAACCAACGTACGAGCCACAGCTCGGCTGGTCAGGAACCGACTTTAGGTGCTTGTCCAGTGCCAGCTTGAAGACTGCCAGGGGTCTGTTGGTGATCCCCCTTATGTATGCTGGGAGGAAGTTGAACAGTCTCGGGCCCCTGACACTTATTGTATGGTCTCTTAACGCGCTAGTGACACCCCTGCTTTTCATTGGGGGGATGTTGCATCGACTGCCAAGTCTTTTGCTTTCGTAGTGAGTGATTTTCGTGTGCAAGTTCGGTACTAGTCCCTCTAGGATTTTCCAGGTGTATATAATCATGTATCTCTCCCGCCTGCATTCCAGGGAATACAGGTTCAGGAACCTCAAGCGCTCCCAGTAATTGAGGTGTTTTATCTGTGAAGGTTCTCTGTACATTTTCTAGGTCAGCAATTTCACCTGCCTTGAAAGGTGCTGTTAGTGTGCAGCAATATTCCAGCCTAGATAGAACAAGTGACCTGAAGAGTGTCATCATGGGCTTGGCCTCCCTAGTTTTGAAGGTTCTCATTATCCATCCTGTCATTTTTCTAGCATTTGCGATTGATACAATGTTATGGTCCTTGAAGGTGAGATCCTCCGACATGATCACTCCCAGGTCTTTGACGTTGGTGTTTCGCTCTATTTTGTGGCCAGAATTTGTTTTGTACTCGGATGAAGATTTAATTTCCTCGTGTTTACCATATCTGAGTAATTGAAATTTCTCATCGTTGAACTTCATATTGTTTTCTGCAGCCCACTGAAAGATTTGGTTGATGTCCGCCTGGAGCCTTGCAGTGTCTGCAATGGAAGACACTGTTATGCAGATTCGGGTGTCATCTGCAAAGGAAGACACGGTGCTGTGGCTGACATCCTTGTCTATGTCAGATATGAGGATGAGGAACAAGATGGGAGCGAGTACTGTGCCTTGTGGAACAGAGCTTTTCACTGTAGCTGCCTCGGACTTTACTCTGTTGACTACTACTCTCTGTGTTCTGTTAGTGAGGAAATTATAGATCCATCGACCGACTTTTCCTGTTATTCCTTTAGCACGCATTTTGTGCATTATTACGCCATGGTCACACTTGTAGAAGGCTTTTGCAAAGTCTTTATATATTACATCTGCATTCTTTTTGTCTTATAGTGCATCTAGGACCTTGTCGTAGTGATCCAATAGTTGAGACAGACAGGAGCGACCTGTTCTACACCCATGTTGCCCTGGGTTATGTAATTGATGGGTTTCTAGATGGGTGGTGATCTTGCTTCTTAGGACCCTTTCAAAGATTTTTATGATATGGGATGTTAGTACTATCGGTCTGTACTTCTTTGCTGTTGCTTTACTGCCCCCTTTGTGGAGTGGGGCTATGTCTGTTGTTTTTAGTAACTGTGGGACGACTCCCGTGTCCACACTCCCTCTCCATAGGATGTAAAAGCTCGTGATAGGGGCTTCTTGCAGTTCTTGATGAACACGGAGTTCCATGAGTCTGGCCCTGGGACAGAGTGCAGGGGCATGTCATTTATCGCCTGTTCAAAGTCATTTGGCGTCAGGATAACATCAGATAGGCTTGTGTTAACCAAATTCTGTGGCTCTCTCATAAAAAATTCATTTTGTCCTTCGACTCTCAGTCTGGTTAGTGGCTTGCTAAAAACTGAATCACATGGGGACTTGAGTAGCTCACTCATTTCCTTGCTGTCATCTGTGCAGGAGGGGAAGGTCCTGGCAGATCTGGGATTGTGGGGTATGTGGATGACACCACAGTTTTGGTGGGAGGGGAGATCGGATTGGATAATGTGGGATGTATAATAGAGATCTTTGGTGTTGCGACTAGGATGAGGGTTAATGGAGCAAAGTCTGTTATTGGAAGTAGGTATGTGGGGGGGGGGAAGGGTTTGGAGGAAGTGTATGGGTGGAATGTTGTAGATAGAATTAACATCTGTGTTGTTATGTACATGGCGGATGCTGGGGAGGCGCAGAGGGTAAATTCCAGGGAGGTTGTGAGTAGAGCATTGGGTAGGATGCGAGGGTGGAGAGCCGGAGATATAACATTGCAGCAGTGGGTGGTGGTGGTAAGCACTCTTGTGTACAGTAAAGTGTGGGGAGTGGCGGAAGTCTATCCCCTGAGGTTGCGTGATATTAAGGGGGGTTTTGAGGTATGTGTGGGGTTATGGGAGGCCGTGGCTACAGAAGGTGGTGGTGATGACGGGTGTGCTGCAGGGTGGGCTGGGTCTCATACCTTTGGACACATGCTTGAAGGCAGTGTATGTGAAGCAGCGGTACCTGAGGGCGGGAGGGGAGAGGGGTATAAGGGTGGGAGTGGTCATTGAGGATGTGAGGAAATGGTGGAAGGGGAAGGAGTTATTGGTGTGTGAAGATATGGTGAGTAATTTGTTGACAATATGGGATGCTAGGAAAGTAAGGGTAAGTAGGCTTGGGAGGACAGGTAGGCTGGGTGAGATGATACAGGGAGTAGATGCACACCTGATGTATGATTGGAGGGGCATTTGGGAAGACTTTCGAAAGATTAGATTAAAGCCAAAGGTTCATGAAATGGTATATAGATTCTTGCTGGGGATTCTAGCTTCAAGGTCTGTGCTATATAGGATGGGTTATGTAGATGCAGGGAATTGTCTGCGTTGTGGGAAGGAGGAGATGGAGGAGACGACTTTCCATGCTGTATATTTTTGTGAAAACTTGGGGGTTGTAAGGACATGGTTAGTGAGGGTCCTAGGTATAGTGGCAGGGAAGGGGAGTAACATTTCGACTTTGAGGGCTTCGCATTTTGATGTGGGAGGGGTTTTCAAGGACATTCGGTGGGCAGTGATGAATGTGGTGACAGATTTTTTGTGTTTCTTGGGGGTATGTGGGAGGTGGGGGGGTGATTGTAGGGTGTGGGTGCTTGCAGTGAGTGTGTACCATATGGTTTGCAGGAATAGGCTACTATATGGGAGGGTGTGGGTAATTTTCCTTTGGGCTAACGTAATCTGACGGTAGGTGTTTTGTTAGGGTTGGGTGTAGGGTAGAGCTGGGATGGGTTGTTTTCCCTGAGACTGTCACTTTTGTTTTGTTTTGGGATCAGTGGAGGTTGGAATGTGGAATAAGAGTGTGTAGTAGTGGAGTATATGGGTGTGCAGTCATTAAACATGAGAAGGGGTATAGTGGGGGGTGAACTGGAGGCATGTGGTCAAGAGACAGTGATTTTGACTTCAAACTTCAAGTATGGGCTTGAATATGAAAGGGAGAGAGAGTTTGTGTTTAATATATAAACAATATAGAGTCAGGGGATGGCGGGGGAGGGGGGGCTTTCTGAAGTGTCAGGGGCCAGGATGGTTTTTAAATGCTTGATGTAGTACGGCTCTGTATATGTACTACTATGTGTGTTATGTACGGTTTCAGGAGTTTAGCTCCTGTGTGGGACTGTCTATGTTTTACAATTGTAATATGCTGTTTAGGTGAGGTGAGCCATGGTCTTCCTGTGAGGTTAGACACTCACTCAGGTGATTGCTGTTTGTTTATGTTTGTTGGGTTTTTATGTGGAGAGTAAAACATGTCCTGTTTAGGGTATTCACAAGAGATTTTTGTTTGAGGCTTAAAGATAGGGACGTAATAAGAAGATCCAATGTTCCCACTTTGGTTATGCTTACATGTGACAGGAAAATCTTTCATAACCATATATTTTTTGTTTCGGCGAATCCCGTTGTCAGAAACCAAAATGTTACAAGGTTACAGGATGTGTTTATATAATGTACTTAATAATTAATTGTATTATTTGTGTGTTATTTATATAAAAGAATAGCTAGTTGACCTTGTTTGGTTTAAAGTTCTTTTGTGTGATGTGATCCATGGTTTTATTGTAATTGCTGTATCATACTTTATGACACTGTGTATTTTATGTAGTGGTATTGTAAGCCACAAGAAAGTTATAGCCTTTACCTTTGTATTATGAACAGGTGTATCTGTAGAATTTATGCTTTATGTTCATTAGTGATGTAAGTTTTCATAATTTTCGCTAGTATTGTATTTATGTGTTAGGGTTAACATAAAATTTTTATTGTGCACTCTTACGGTCATCCTTTAATATTGTATTACTCCGATAGGGGGGGGGGGTTGGCTAGGGGAGGGGGGGAGTTCAGTTTGCAGGGTGTTATGGAATTAAACATACTATGTTACCTTTGTTTTGGTATTAGATGTTCAGGTCATGGTAATGGATATCAGGTTTTACCTTAGTAGAGAATTGTTCAGTTTTATTTTCGCTTTTTTTTATTTTTTTTTATTTCATGTTATGTATTGTCAACTTTCTACAGAGTATGTGTATCAGTACTCTCCTTCATACAGTTAAGTAAAGAGACCAGACATTCCTTCATACAATCCCAATTTGCAATGTAGAAATCGTTAGGGATCCCATCAATCCCCAGTGCCTTTCCCCTACTCAAGCTCATTACTGCCTCCCCCACCTCCTGCTTACAGATCCTACCCCCTAGCGCCGCTCTCTCCTCCTCCCCTAAAACTCCCAGGATTCCTTCCCCTATAATCTCCGCCCCCATTCCTCCACCCTCCTTTTGCTTAAAATTCTCCCTAAACCATTCCATCAGTGGTACTTAGTACCTGCCCCACCCTATATCCCCCCACCCCTTTACACACCTCTAATCCCATAATCGTGGCCATCTGCTGCCTTTCCCTGAACCTCGGCAAAACACATCCTGATGGTTTGTCTCCCCATAGTACCTCCTCTAACCCTCCCTTCACACGTATCGCATCGAAGCAAGAATTTTGCATATCCTTCAATCTTCCCCTTAGATCCTCTATTTCTCCATGCCTACCACACCCTCCCACTTCATAACAATCATTGAGCTGCCCCTCAAGGTATTTCTGTAAACCGAACCTCCACTGTGCGTCATCCCATCCTCTATGCTGATAATACTCCTTAATCCATGGTTTAGCATGCTTCTCCCAATACCCCAATACATCCTCCTCCTGGTTGCATGCATCCCAGAGTTGCCTCCACCAGTCCCTGAATGACAACCCCTCCCCCTCTCCCTGAAGTAACCTCACATTCATTTTCCAATAACCCACATGCCGGAGAACCATACCATCCCATGCCACCTCTGCCAAAACGGCACGATGGTCCTAAAAACCAAAGTCTACTGTCAGCACACGTTCCACTGTAATCCCACAAGTTATATAAATGCGATCCAATCTGGCAGCATAATCCCTCTGCACAAACGTGTGCTCCACTCTCCACCCATCTCCCCTGACTATGTCATAAACCCCCACCTCCCTCAACAAATCCCTCAACACCCTATGCACGCACCCTGCCCCTTGCGGCTCCACATCCTTATTTCTGATTATACAATTCCAGTCACTGCCTACTATAGAAACCATGGGTAAACCCCGCAAGTGAAAAAGCAAAACCTCCTATGCAAAATCCACCTTTACCCATCTGGTACTATCTGCCGGCATATATGTCCTCAGAAAACACACCCTAACCTCCCCCCATTGTCCCTCCACAGTCACCAACCTCCCCTCCCCCACTCTTCTCACACAAGCATTTGAAAAGGGCTGGAATCCCCCACCGCCACTGCCACCCCACCCTTTAATTTCCCTGAACTGCCAGCATACATCCTAAAACCTTTCAGCCTCAACTTTCTGCCACACTTAAAATTGTGTTCTTGAATAAAACACACGTCAGTGTCAAAACGCCGCAAGACATCTTCCAACCACATTTACAGTTAGACACTTAAATATGCAGAAAAGGGGGCTTTCCTCTATGTCTCTGTGACTTGTCTATTACACTTTTCATTGGTCCTTCCTTCTCCCATGCACTCTTGCCCCCCTAGACCCCCTCCCCCCCTGTGCACGACCCTGCTCTTTCTTAGTCACTCCTGCCCATGTCTTCTTACCAGAACGCTGAGCTGGAGTAGTGACCTCGTCATCCGACGAGCCTCCAGCTCTCTTCCTAGATGCACCCTCAATCTACATCCCAGCATTTTCACTCTCCCTGTGCACCTCAGCCTCCACCTGCTGCAACTACATCATGCCACACCCTGACCCCAGAGGCCCTGGGACCTGACCATTCAGGTCCTCCTTAAACATCAGAATTCCCCCACCTACAGAGGGGATCTCCTCCACTGGCACTTCCAGGAAAGACTTAATCATCTCCTGCAGGGGTTCAGATAAATCCTGCAGTTCACCGGCCTCCCCCACCCCCACAGGCTCCTGCCCAACTCCAGGTCCTTCCTGTGTGGGAGCGTCCAAAACTTCTTGTAGCATCACACAACGTTCCTCCACACCATCCACATTGTCTGCCTATTTTCCATTGCCTTCCACAACCATGAGAGCAGACGAAGAAGCCACCAAAGACTCCGGGGCCACTGGCATTTCTGATGACCGTGGAGCTGCTGCCTTACCACACCCGGCTGCCATGCGGTCAAAAGCACCACACAAACGACACGTCTTACGTTGTCCCGCATAGGTCACAAACACCTGTGTCCTAAAATCCTCCAGGACTACATACAAGGGAATAGGGCTTCTCAATGTTATCTTGGTGGTGTAAGAACCTGCAGGAAGTTCCGCGTAGATTCCATCCATCCATCGTCCCAATGTCACAACATGTACCTCACCATAGTGTCGAAATGTGTCACATATATCCACATCATCCGCTTCAAAGGGAATGTTTCGAATTCTCACCCAGGTGTAGTATTTGGAGACATCCCGCAGGCGCACCTCCAGGCCAGATGATATGGTGATAGACCGCTCCTGATACTGAGTCACCGTCCTTTCGTAAGCCGCCACTGTGGAGAACTTGATGTAAATCCTTGAAGATCCATTAAGAGCATTCCCATAGCTCATCGTTGTCAATGCAGAACGTATCTCGAACGATCGCCGGCAGTAAAACAGAGGCATTCATCTGGTAAATTGCTCCTTTGACTAAGTCAACACACACAGTGCTACTCCTGCAGCAACTGACCGCCATCTTGGAGAAAATAGGAAGTTGCGCAAAGGTGAAACCAGGAGCTTCTGCGCAGCACAGCCACTCAGCCCGAGAGCGATGTGGTCAATGTGTTTATATCTGGTTACAGTCGTAATGAGTTATTTATGTAGACATGAATTAGGTCAGGCAGCAGTGAACAATGATGAAAATGAGAGATGAGAGGCTCCATCACACGTGAGAGCTTAACTCGTCACTCTACAGTAATTTCTCGATGCTCCATTAACTTGTATAAAGCTTTTTGACGTTTTCTTTGTTTTTCCAGATGACGGCAACATTGCTGAAAAGAACAGAAAATCTCTTCCTATAGAGTGGACTAACATCCAGTTAAGTAAACTATCAAAGTTCCTATTTCTCTTGGACAAAGGAGACAAGATTTTGGACAGCACGGAGACCACTGTATCTGCGGAAATACCTTTATCGCTCAAAGATCCAAACAGCACGGAGAACATGGCCGAAAAGAAAACTCGTCCAACTCTCGATGCTCAAAAGGCTTTCCTTTCAGTCTTGACAGACGAAGAATTCAATTTTCGTTCCGTCTTGGAGGTACTTCACGATCACGTTATAGAGCTGGTGGATTATTCAATAATAACGCTGGAAGAGGACTCTGAAGGTGCTAACGGGGATGTGAGTAAGCAAGACGAACACCTGCTGATTCTGGTTGAGATTTGCCGTTACCTCGAAATTGATTGTCACGGCCTTGAAGACAAAATTGAAAAAGTCCAGAAGAAATTTTTGCTTACAGAAGAAGAAAAGAAGACCAATTTCTTCATAAATGCTGACAGTTTGCGCATTTGCCGTATATGTGACCAACTGACGATCTCTATCGTCCATCAGCTGCTGGATACTGTGCAAAATGATATGGATCTCGGCAAATTCTTTCAAACAAAATTGGACATTTCCTTGGAGATGCTAAGGAAGACCGACGGTCTGAAGGAGGCTTTATTTTTCTACATGATCAGAGTTTTAGAGGAAAACGACAAACTCAACCATATATATACAGACAAATTAGAAGAACTCCTGGAAAGAGTGAGCAAAGCAGTAACAGACAAGAATGATCGGCTCATTATCAAGGGTGTGGTCAGTACTCTGAGTGAGTACCCCATGAATTGTCGACCCGCCGGTCACTGCCTCGTCTTCTGCGTCACCGAGGACAGAAAAGGAGCACAAGAAGAAATAACAAAAGTTAAAAATGTTTTTGAGAATTCTCTTGGTTACATAGTCCATATTGAAAAAGACCCAACTCGCACGACACTGCTGGCGTGTATGAAAGAACTGCAGAAGCCGAAGTATCGCTATTATGGCTCTATCATATACTGGTTCATGGCTCATGGCACAGAGACCGACCTGAAGTTAGCCGACGGCAAGGATTATAAGCGGGAGGATTTTATCAACGAGTTCTCTAAACTGAACAACTTCAGAAAGAAGCCAAAATTATTTTTTATGGTATCTTGTCGAGGGGAAGACACCATACCAATCAAAAAGAAAAGTAAGTGTTAGGTTCTTGTGGTGTGGTGAGGGCAAAACAAAGAGACGGTGCTACCAAGAATGTACATAAACCTAGCTATTTTTGGTGAACCTAACAGAGGGTGTGTGTAGCGGTAAAGATTTTGTAAAATAACACGAAAAACGGATCATTGTTTGAGATCATTGGTGTAAGTTTGATGACAATGAAATAAAAACTAAATGTAAAATATATTAGCTACTATTTTGCAGGCAAGGCACACGACTTGTGTCTAGAAATAAAACGAGAGAATTATATTGTTATCTACGTAAGTGGTGTGCAAGAAAGGCAATTTAACACATCCTTGGATCGGAATGCTTTATATTTGGAAAAAATCTAAGTTCATTTTATGGTAAAATGTGCTTTTTAAGTATGAACTCTATTTATAGCAATTTAAAATTGCTAAATAAGTATTTAGTAAGACATTTTTATTCATTTTACGAGAAATATATTTAAAAAAAAATTTTCTTGCACATTGTTGTGATAGAAACACAGGCCTTATCTCTAGGCTTTATTGAACATAGAATCTTCATAGTACTTCTGCAACAACAAAATATAATGACTAGTACATCTAATAATGGCTTCTACAGGGATGGTGATGTCTTGCATATGTCAAGAGAAAAGTTATAACTACAGGCCACATATTTAAACTCACCATGTAATCTGCATCGCAGATAAATGGATAAAGTATAAGAGAATCACACACCATATGTTGGTGCCCATGACCACACCAAACTGTTGTTGTTGTTGTTAAGGGCCCCTAGAGGTGGTGCAGTATTATCCTGCTGCTGCTCCTCACAGGACCAGTATCACTACAATCTCCCCCTTCTAAAATATCAGAGACAGTAATCTCCCAAACTGTTAGGTGGGCGACGTACACGTCCCGACCTTCGTAGCCCTTGAGCCTCTTCACCAGGTTCGATATTTTCCAGCAGGGTTTGATTAACTGCTGGAGCAGAATCCTCTATTTCCATAGGGGTAGTCTCAAGGGGCTTTCCAGGAGAAAACGAAGCATCTTTCACATCTATTGGTGTATCTTGAGATTCCACACTAATAGGGATTTCAACTGGGGCTAAATGTCTTGTAGATACTGTAGTCTCTTCACCATTTTGGTAGCGAATGTGGGCGTAATGTGGATTAGCTTGCAGGAGCTCTACCTCTTCCACTAAAGGATCCGTCTTGTTCATCCTACGGTGACTCTTCAGGAGAACGGGTCCAGGATGACATAACCAAGTGGGCACGGAGGCTCCCGTAGAGGAACGACGTGAATAGTTGAGGAGTCTTTCATGAGGGGTTGCATTAGTAGCTGTGCACAGCAGTGATCTAATAGAGTGAAGAGCATCCGGTAGGACAGTTTGCCAGTGTTGAACAGGTAGATTGCGCGACTTTAATGTCATTGTAACTGCCTTCCATATAGTACCATTGAACCGCTCCACTTGACCATTGCCTTGAGGGTTGTAGCTTGTTGTTCTGCTGCAGGCAATACCTTTGCTAGCCAAAAACTCCTGAAGTTCGTTACTCATGAACGAGGATCCCCTGTCTGAATGGATATAAGCTGGCATACCAAAAATAGAGAACAACTGTGAAAGACAACTAATAACAGTTGAAGCAGCCATATTTGCACAGGGGAATACAAAGGGAAACCTTGAATATTCATCTACTATGTTAAGGAAATACCTATTCTGATTTGTGCTTGGTAGAGGTCCTTTGAAATCTATATTCAATCTTTCGAAAGGCTGGGTGGATTTTATGAGATGAGTCTTCTCTGGCTGATGAAAGTTTGGCTTGCACTCTGCACATACTCTGCATGCTCTGATCACTTGTCGCACATCTTCCACTGAGTAGGGCATGTTCTTTGATTTGACAAAATGGTACAGGCGTGTAACTCCTGGGTGACACAAAGCCTTGTGGAGAGATGAGAGTGATTGCAAATCATGACATGCTGCTCCACAGTGGGACCTAGAGAATGCATCAGGTGAGATGTTCTCTTGACCCGGTCGGTACAGGATATCAAAGTCATAACACGATAGTTCCATCCTCCAGCGTAATATCTTGTCATTCTTTATCCTACTTTTGTGCCTCTTGTCGAACATATACATCACGGACCGTTGGTCAGTCCTTATGGTGAAATGTCTACCAGTTAAATAATGCCTCCAGTGGCGAACTGCTTCTATGATGGCCTGGGCTTCCTTTTCTACAGCAGCATAACATTTCTCTGATCCTTGAAAAGTTCTCGAAAAGAAGGCTACTGGTCGTCCTGCCTGAGATAAGACTGCAGCAATGGCAATGTCAGATGCATCCGTTTCCACTTCGAATGGTAGGGACTCATCAATGGCTTGAACTACTGAGTTTTCAATGTCCTGTTTGAGAGTATGGAAAGCGGCTTCTGCTTCCTTTGTCACAGGAAATGTGGTAGCACTCAATGGGCGGACTTTACTTGAATAGTTGTAGATCCATTGTGAGTAATAAGCAAAGAGACCAAGAGTTCTTCGGAGTGACTTTTTGTCTTGAGGCATTGGAAGTTCCCGTAGAGGTCGTAGTCGTTCAGGGTCTGGGAATATTGAACCTCCTTCCACTACATAACCAAGGATGCTAAGCCTTTTAGTTGAAAAAGTGCACTTTTCCTCATTGTAACTGATATTTTTCTTCTTGGCGGCTTCCAAAAACTTATCAAGGTTTGCATCATGTTCCTCCTGGGTCTTGCCACAAATGGTAACATTATCTAAATACGCGTAAGTTCCCATGAGTTGCTCTTCCTGAATGAGTGAATCCATAATTCGTTGGAAGCAGGCTACCCCATTGGTGACTCCAAAAGGGACTCTGGTAAACTGATACAGGCCATCACTAGCCTGAAACGCTGTGTATGGTTTATCTTCATTCCTTATAGGGACTTGATGATAGGCACTCTGCAGATCAATTGTGCTAAACACGTAGTACTGAGCAATTTTGTTCACTGTATCGTCAATTCGAGGTAGAGGGTACCCATCAAGAAGTGTAAATTTGTTGATTGTCTCAGAGTAATCGATAGCCAGTCTCCGTTTCCTATAACCATCTTTAACAACAACAACCTGTGCACGCCAAGGAGAATCACTCGGTTCTATAATACCCTCCTTCAGCAGCCTCTGAGTTTCTTTCTCAATGAACATCCGATCCTCATAAGAATAGCGGCGTGACTTAGCTGATATAGGATGGCAATCCGCGGTAAGATTTGCAAACAGCTTTGGTGGGTCTACCCTTAAAGTGCTAAGTCCACAGACAACAAGAGGAGGCAGTTCACCTCCATATGTTAAGGTGACACTACCATGCAGCTTCTGAAAGTCCTGACCAAGGATAACATCAGAGCACAGTTGTGGCAGAATAGCTAAATGTACATCTTGATAATCCTTTCCATTAACTCTGAGATTTACCTTACAAAACCCTAAGGTCTGAATAGAGAGAGATGTTGATGCCATGGAAACGGTACCTGATGAGTGATGTAGAGTCAAGGAGAGCCGTTTAACTAAGTCAAGGTTGATGAAACTCTCTGAGCTGCCACTATCAATAAGACCATCTACTTCTGTTCCTTTGATGAATACTTTCACAACTGCCTTTGACAGTGAATTTGGAGTAGCCGCAGAAGTCACTGTTGCTAGAGTCGCATGATCACTGGAATGTGTGGAGGCACTAGCTCTTGTTGATGCATTAGCACGACATACTTTCGCAAAGTGACCTTTCTTGTGGCATTTATGGCACATTGCTTCACGAGCAGGACACTTTGGACGTGGATGTCTTGAAAAACCACAAAAGAAACACACCGTACCTGCTGCTGCTGTCACTGAGGCAGGTTCCACAGTAACTTCATTGCAAGAGTCTTGGTCAGGAATTGCAGCACTTACCACTCGAGAAGGCTGAGCGGTACTGTATACTTCAGAATTCTTCTGGGCTGAATCTAGAGCTCTTGCCTGGTCAAAGGCAGCAGCTAAGTCGAGAGTTTTATTCTCCAATAAACGCTGCCTTATTATTGGTGATTGCAGGCCACTGATAAAAGCATCCCTGATGGACTCTTCACAATACTGAGCAGCTGTCACTGCTTGGAAGTGACAGTCCTTACCTAAGATTTTCAGTGCTTGAAAGTATTCCTCTAAGGACTCATCAATCTGCTGGCGGCGAGTTGCAAGGCGATAGCGTGCAAAGATTTCATTTGTAGGTTTAATATACTGAGACTTGAGGGTTTTGATAGCATCTTCGTAGGTATTACACTCAGAAATAGCCTCATATATCTTAGGTGACACAAAATTGATGAGCAGACTTAGTTTATCTAGATCTTCTTTAGGAAGGGCTCCCAAGAAGTTTTCGAAAGTCTTAAACCAGTGCTTCCATTCCTGAGCAGCCGTTGATAAGCTGGGGTCACAGTCTAGCCTCTCAGGTTTCAGTAAACGCTCCATGTTGTGATGTAGTCTAGCGCAGGATCACCACCAGGTAGCCCAGGATTCTATGTTCAATAAATTGTTGTGATAGAAACACAGGCCTTATCTCTAGGCTTTATTGAACATAGAATCTTCATAGTACTTCTGCAACAACAAAATATAATGACTAGTACATCTAATAATGGCTTCTACAGGGATGGTGATGTCTTGCATATGTCAAGAGAAAAGTTATAACTACAGGCCACATATTTAAACTCACCATGTAATCTGCATCGCAGATAAATGGATAAAGTATAAGAGAATCACACACCATATGTTGGTGCCCATGACCACACCAAACTGTTGTTGTTGTTGTTAAGGGCCCCTAGAGGTGGTGCAGTATTATCCTGCTGCTGCTCCTCACAGGACCAGTATCACTACACACATAACACATAATTTTTTATACAACTACTAGCTTTTAGAGTACAGTATATACTGTCAAATGGAGGGATTATGTACACCATGTCACTTATAGTGATTATTTTGTATGTTACAGTAACATCTTTTAATTTTCAGCCTTCTATTGTGAGACTTTATCTTTTGTATGACTTACAACACTGGATTGTCTGGTGACAGTTGCTGTATTTTCTCTGGTTTCTTTATGTACTTAACTTATTCAGGGCTCATCACTGGTGCCACAGCCTGAAAGATTCTTTGTAAAATGTAGGTAAGGATGGGTGATATAGTTAAGTTAGTGAAGACTGTCTATACACTGATACGTGGATTAGTATAAAAGGAGTTAATTATGGATGATATAAGATTGGTAAGTTGCTTTGAATGGTATTAACTATTGTTGATACATACTGAACCAGCGGCGTCTGCCGCTGGTTCATTTTTTTATTTACAAGATTGTAAATATTGTCTTAGTTAAATATTGATCCTTGTGGCACCTCAGCTCTAACTGGAAGTCTGTCTCTAATTTCATCAAGTGAAGTACTTGTTAATAAACGCTTTTTCGCGTCCCATTAGTCAACTCCACTTGGACTGTCAATGAGCAGTCATGTGGAGAAGGCTGAAGTTCACAATTAACTGTCAGAAGCACCCTGCCTAGGAAGTTATACCTCATTGCTTTATCACTTCTTATTACCTCATATCTTTCCTCTTTTCCCAACATCTTGCTCACTTCTTAATGGTACTTTCCTCTTTGGAAAAAAGGTGGGATCCTAGTGGCGGTGGACGGGGGCCTAGAGACAGAGAACGTGACAGAAATCGTAAAGAACTACCACAACATCACAGCCGTCTACTACAAGATGGACCGCCTGGTTGCTAGCTCAACTCTACCCGAGCAATACTCCTTCAGGTTACCTGATAAAGGCAAGTGTTTGGGGATCTTGTCCTCTTCAAGGGGGGCTCCTTGGCGTGAAGAGGCTCTTGGTCTGAGGAATTAGACCTGTTGGTCTCCTCAGACCGAACCTAATTACCCTCCATTCCCCCCTTCCCTATCCCATTCTCCTCATCCTCCTCATGACTCCTTCGATTTGTCTGACCTCCGCTTTCCTTTGACTATGCTTTCGGCCTTTCCCTCTATGGTGTGGCAATTTTCGAATCGCCGGCCCATCCCACATCAGACCGACTCCGATCCCACTCCTCAGTGCTCATGACAATTACCTGATGCTACTTCTTCACTTCCTTCTCACCCTCAGAAATGACCAACCCACTCATCACGCACTCCCTTTCCATGATCAGTTTCGAACTGCAAAATGGATTAAATTCTTTACAACCCACTTCCTCTACTGCCTATCTTTCTGACCATAGTATTAACAAGGTGCTCCTATGCCATGTTGGTAGAGATATATCCTTCCACTCTCTCAAGAGCGGTACACACATCATTACTGTCCAGAATGCTAACCAAGCTCCTGACCTTTCTCTTCTTTCACATATCGATACTATTCCTATCACTATCAAAGAACATCATTCCCTCAATTCTTGTAGTGGCACTGTCATTCTGCCCCATACCATTGTCCAACAGAATTTCACAACGTGGCAATAACATTCTCGAACAGCTGGAACTCCAGGATCTAATCCTCAAAGTAGACACTTATGTCCTTCCTGCCCATGGGCAGAGACGATACCCTTGCAATGTAGCTCGATTAACTTTCGACTGCCACGAACTCCCAGCCTCTGTTTATGTAGCAGGTCATCGGTTACAAGTTCGAAAGGTGATCCCTATACTGCAACAGTGTAGAAATTGCTGGCGATTTGGTCACCCAGCGAAATATTGTAGATCTATAGCTGAATGCCCATTCTGTGGTCCTGACGACCATTCTAATACGTGTTGTAGTCGACCTCCCTCTTGCCTTAATTGTTAGGAAGCTCACCCTTCTTACTCTTGCCATTGCCAAGTCTACTTAAATGAGCGAGAAATCTGTTGCCTCAAAGAGAAAGATGGTTTCCCTTATGCTATGGCAGTTTCTCATCTATGCCTCCAAGGGAGACTCCCCCGTATTTCTTATTTTCGTGTTTCTAAACGTCCCCCCACCTCTGGGGTCCCATCTTCTGCAGCCTCCTCTGTGATTACCCCTTTCATAGTCACTCCAGTATCTAATTCTTTTGCTATCCTAGGCTCAGATGTCCCTACCTCAACACTTCAGTCTGTTCTCACTTCTTCATGTTCTCCCTCACAAACCCCGGTATCGACAAGACCTCGTACAACACCTCCTCCCAATCGCCCCTCTGCTTCTCAGAAGTCCAAAATATCCCCACTGCTCAAATCTCATTTAACCCCTCCTTCCCTTCTTCTCCCTCTACAGTTTACCTTTCCAGTCTCTCTGTCTGGTTCTTCACCTCTCGCCAGCTCTGTTACGAGTGTGGAGGTTCACCCTCCTCCTCGAACAGTGCCTTCCTCCCCTGTCCCCTCCCAAGTTTCTTCCTCTTCTGCCCCCTCCCAAGTTTCTTCCTCTTCTGTCTCTTCCCACACTTCTTCTCCAGTGCCCTCCACCCTTTTGTCCTCCCCTACTTTGGTACAGTCCATTGCTGTCCCAATCTTTACTCAACCTCCTCCTCCTATCTCCAACATTATCTCCAATACAACGTCTTTGACTTCCAAAATGCTTGAAGCTCTCTCAGAACATATTGAAGAGACTAAACCATCAATGGACACTGATCCACCTCTTGTCCCTTCTCTTCCATCTCCTTCATCTGCACAACTCCTTTCTTCACAGCACTCCATTCCTTCGCTGCTTGAACGTTTTCCACTGCCACCACATGTGGACTTTTCTAACCCCTCTAGTCCATAAGTACCCTTACCTGCGAATTCCTGGTATCTTTCTCGTTGATCATCATGGCCTATTTACAGTGGAATATCCGTGGCCTCAGGGGCAATCGGGGTGAGCTTCAAATGTTGCTCTCCCGGTTTTCCCCTGTTGGTGTTTGCTTACAAGAACCAAAATTACACTCTGCTGTTTTGCATCCCATCTCAGGCTATAACTTATTGTATTCTTCGGATCCTTTTTCTGATGGGATCTTTAATGATCCCATCAGATATTCCGTACCATCAGCTATTTGTTCATACCTCGCTGCATTACACTGCAGCCCATATCCACTTGAATAAGTGGTACAAATCTCCTGCTACTCTAGCCTTAATCCCATCCATCACCAGGGATTACGTTTATGCCTTGGTGCTTTTCTCTCTTCTCGTGAAGCGAATATTCCATCCTTGTCTGATCACAGTGATGCCCATTGCCTTCACCATCATGTTCGCTCTCATGATCTCTGCATCCCTTCCATTTATAGAATATTCACTGATGTTAGTAGACATTATTTGTTCATAGCCCCTGTTTACTCTGTCTCTTTTTTCTTAGCCCCCATTCGCTCTTGTCTTCCCTTCAGTTACCACCTTTCTATGTTCATGTAGCATCTCACTTTTCCCTGCCCCCCTGGGAAGTTCCAGCTGTTCGAGTCTGTTCTTTCTCACTTTCTTGCGCAAAAGCCCAACTACCTACAGTAGCTTCCAGCTCTCTTTTTCTTGACCACTTCCACTCTCATTCTCATGCCATCGCTGAATACACAGATGCCTCTAAGTCTTCTGACAGCGTCGGAATTGCAGCAGTGTTTCTGGACAGTGTCGTGTGTGGGCATTTACTATCCTTGGCTAGCACTTTTACTGCTGAATTGTATGCCATTCTTATAGCTCTTATCCATATTGCATCTATGCCTGTGTCACTTTTTGTGGTTATTTCAGACTCCCTTAGTGCTTTACAGGCTATACGAAAATTTGATGCGCCTCATCCCATAGTTTTCCGTATCCAACTTTGGTTATGCCACATCTCTACCAAGCATAAAGATGTTGTTTTTTGTTGGATCCCTGGTCATGATGATGTACAGGGCAATGAACAGGCAGACACTGCTGCGTGGTCAGCAGTACATGACCTTCCAGTTTCATATAGAGGTGTTCCATTCACAGACTGTTTTACTGTAATTGCTACTCACCTTCACACCCGTTGGCAACAACGTTGGTCTGATCTGCTCAATAACGAACTTCATTCTATTAAACCGAGTCTAGGTTACTGGGCGTCTTCTTGTCATCAGTGTCGAGGTTGGGAGACTACTCTCTCCCATCTTCGCATTGGCCACACTCGTCTTACTCACGGGTATCTCATGGAGAGGCGCCCTGTTCCTCTCTGTGAGAATTGTCAGGTTCCAGTGTCTGTTAGCCACATTCTGTTAGATAGCCCACTCCATCAACGAACTCGCAGAATTTACCTCCAACATCGTCTCCGCTCTGCTGCCCTCTCTTTACCTTCCCTTCTTGCTGACGGACCCTCCTTTAATCCGGCCTCTCACTGATTTTTTGACAACAACTGATTTATTCCACAAACTCTGATGATAATGCCTTTAGCACTCCCCTCAGCCCTTTCTACCTTAATCTCTTGCTACCCTCTACCCCTGCACTATCCACTGCCCTGATGTTCTCCATAACCTACTAATCATCCCTCTCTCTTTTGCCACTCGATACTCTCGCCTCCTTCCCTGCCCTGCAGCGCTGTATGGCCCTTGTGGTTTAGCTCTTCTTTTTTATTATAATAATAATAATTGGAATCTCGTTCATTGGTCATGATTACTATTACTGCTAATATTACTAGTGCTAATATTTCTACTACCTCCTTCTCCTACTACTGCTGCTACTACTACTGCTACTACTTCTACTGCTACTACTACTGCTACTACTACTACTACTACTACTACTACTACTACTAGTAATAATAATAATAATAATAATAATAATAATAATAATAATAATAATAATAATAATAGCAACCGTAACAGTTGAAGCATCCGTTGACTACCAGAGCTAGGTTTTACACCCCAGTTAAAACTAAACAGGAAATCATTATTTGGTAGTTCCCTAAGATGATAATAGCCACACGAAAATCGATCTTTTATAAGTTGGTAGTCATACTAACTTTGTGAGTCATTCATTATCCTTTGTACATATGTCAGTAACATATATCTGACCTTTCATACGTTCATCAAAATCTCTCAATTTAAGGTACTGTCTGTGTGTCTTTATTAGGCTCAGTGTACGTGGACACAGTGTGTCGTCTACTGGAACAACACCGCGGCGACAACATTACACAGGTCCTCGAGAGAGTCTGTAACAAGATGCACCAGATACTGTTTTCTTGCACTGAGAAGTTCAAGGGGGAGGCCAAACAGGCGTGTTACTACGAGAGTACTCTTCAGAAGACCTTCATCGTGCCTAGGGAGCCTCAGGGAATCTACCAACAATAGGGTGAAACGACTTCAAAAGACAAAGACGAGCTTTTATCAGGACAAAGTTTCGCTCTATATAGAGTTTTATTAAGTCATGACCTGCACGACTTGATGGAACTCTACACACAGCGAAATGTTTCAGTTAAAGCTTGTTCTGTAACTTGATTTGATCTTTTCACTGCCTGAAGTTCATGAAATGGGAAAGTTGGGGGTAAATAAGGTTGATTCGACGAAGGAGAAGGGTAGTTCAAATTCCTTAGATCAAGAGCTCTTCACTGGCAGAAAAGGACTCCTCTGAAGGGAGTAGTTCCTGTTTTTTATAGTATTAAAATCCACCCATTGCTAGAAGACCCTTAAGAAATATGTCACAAGTAATGTCTACGAGCATCATTTGATGTCCTTTGAAAGATCACATTATTATTAATTTCTCAGGAACCGCTTTATTGTAGTCCAAGACTATGCAATTTACCGAGCCGTATATACTACCTTTCTTCAGCTTCATTATTCTACTATAGATCTCCTGTAAGTTCATGAGGCAGATCTTACCGTCAATGTTAGTTTGTTCCATAAGCTTCTTTATTACCTTATTTTCTCACTTTAGACAGTATACATGTTAATAATACTGGGTGGTAATTGGCTGCATCTCGTTCCCCTGCTTATGTATTATGATCATATATGTGGGTCGCATCCTGGCGACAAAACTGTCCTAATTTGCTCGAAATGGTCTGCATTATTATTATTATTATTATTATTATTATTATTATTATTATTATTATTATTATTATTATAAGGCTGAATCTGCTATAGGTACATATTTACTGCTAGAAAAATATGGTTAGCAGGAATATGGAGACACGTTCACGCAGATAGCCTCATCCAAGTCTCGAACCAGAGTTCTTCAGTTAGCTTGAACCATCCATCACACCAGCTGTCACCACATTCATCACACCAGCTGTAAACACATCCATCACACCAGCTGTCACCACATTCGTCACACCAGCTGTCAACGCATCCACCTACAACAGCTGTTATTACAGTCAACACACAATCTGTCACTACATCCACCATACCAGCTATCAGCACATCCATCTATACCAGCTGTCACCACATCCATCACAATAGATCGCTCGAACACCCAATTTACACTCACCAGACTGAGAAAAATGGAAGAAGTATACATAACAATTTTGAAAAAGAAAATATTAATGCTGAACTCCTTCAAGTTTCGTTATGTGTTAAAACGCACACTTTATGGAAAATTTTCTAGGGGTGATTACCTGTATGTACCTCAACATTATATACATACAAGTAAACTCATTGGGAGACAACCATATTGTTTACCGTAGTCACCCCGTGTAGACATGTGAGAAAACTTAACCACCCCTGGTCACGGCAAGTGGTTCCTTCGACCTCACAATCTTATCCACATCTATCCGAGACCAGTATGGATTGGGTAGCACCCACAAGTACGGTGCTACTAATTAATTGTGGACTGTATAGATTATATTAGTTTAACTGAATGAAGGGGGGTGGGGTAGGTTACACATGGATATATCCATCAAGAAAAACACTTGTACATAATCTCACCACTTACCAGATATTCGCTGGTGGTCACTTGATGTAGCTGGATCACTCATAACCTATCCAATTACAACATACCTAACTGGCCAGTATCAGTCTGCTATAACTAGAAGGGTTACTTAACTGTGGGTGATTGATACTCCTTATTTCCTCCATTCACCATCTCATTTCGATGTCCTGCTACACCGACACGGTTCTTATTCCAGCAGGACGAGATATCCGTCGGTTTGTCCCGGTTTAGAAGTCGCGATTCCATAAAGCTTCACTATCCTCGGTACGAGGATCATGCGTTCACTCGGAGCAGGGCGATCTATTTCACATCCCGCATTCTCTTAACTCAATGTTATTATCACTGATTACATTACCATTCACAAGACGATTTAACGTCTCATAATTATTATACACATTAGAGGTCACTCCATTAAGATCTGAGGCCGATGAGCGAGGATTAACACACGGGTATTTCCCCTGGACACACACCATGGCCGTGCACCAGTCACACCCGGTCGAACCATTATTCACCAATTTTACCACCTTTTTACAATGGTCCCGTAAATCACGTTCCCTCACTCTTCACCAGGAACAGTTACGACACTTCCTATTATGAAATGAGGCCTATATTAATCCTTAGGCCGCCGTGAATGCCAATTTCCTGGTTCCATGCTTTCCCAGCCTCCTCACCACATTCAAAACACTCCCGCCTCCCCCATGGCCCGAGTCGACCTCTCCCCCCGCACATCCGCGCATGCGCAAAGGGAACTCTTGGTTCTATCCTATTGTCAAATACATTTTTGACTCATATCGACACATTAAACACCTATTAGGCGCTATAGCTTCGGAAAATCAAAAATTTTCCACACACTTAGCCAATCACTTCTGGAAGCACAGTTGTTCATTCGCAGTTTAGGAATATATTTGACCAGTATACCACTTAAAGTGTCTGTACTAAAGGGTCTCAAACCTTCCCAAAATAAGAGTATTCAAATATCTCATTACCACTTATGCGCATTTATTTTTTTTTCACTTTTCCGTATAGTTGTTGTATACGGTACGGTAACTGATACAATCTCAAAAAAAGAGATTAATAAAAATGGTCATGGCCACGAGGAATAAACAGAAAATAGTCGGTAGGGGATACTGTTATAACAAAGGTTGATAATTTACTTCTAATTTAAAAAAAAAAATAGATATTTCACATCATTTTCAGGTCTTTGAAGAATTTTCAAATTTACCACTGTAATTAGGAAATTCCAAATTTACCACTGTAATTGGGACTTTTTTTTTTTGTTAATGACTGTTACACAGTAATATTCGCCTATTACAAAATAATATTCGACCATTAAATTAAATTAAATTAAATTAAATTAAAATCTTTATTTACTACAAGTACATGTACAAGGTATACAGTCCTAGCTGACATCAATGACATACTACTATATAGAAAGCCTCTTGTTATGCTGAGAATTTCGGGCAAAAAAGGTCAGTTTTGTCCCAGGATGCGACCCACACCAGTCGACTAACACCCAGGTACCCATTTGACTGATGGGTGAACATAGACAACCGGTGTAAAGATACACGTCCAATGCAGGGGCGTCGTAAGGGGGGGCGGGCCGCCCTGGGTGACATCAGTTATGGGGTGACACCATAGAGCCTCTAAAGAAGGTGACACTAATGCCCAAAACAGTGCTGCACCAACATAAGAGAAGAATCCTTCGTTTCTATATAGCCTACTATATATTAACAAAGTACAAATAGGCCTATATAGGGAAAATCATTGAGTTTGATGATGTGATAGATGATTTTGCATAACTGAAGCCAAGGAAATGTAAGATCAGATTTACGGTGATGTTACCTGTACTCAAGGTTAAATAAAATGTACGATCAGATTCACCGAGATGTTACCTGTACTCAAGGTCAAATGTACGATCAGATTCACTGAGATGTTACCTGTACTCAAGGTCAAATGTAAGATCAGATTCACTGAGATGTTACCTGTACTCAAGGTCAAATCTAAGATCAGATTCACTAAGATGTTACCTGTACTCAAGGTCAAATGTACGATCAGATTCACTGAGATGTTACCTGTACTCAAGGTCAAATGTACAATCAGATTCACTGAGATGTTACCTGTACTCAAGGTCAAATCGGAACTAGTGTTTCTCTGATATTGCAATGTTTTTCTTTATTTTTCAAGTTTTTTTGCTTTAGTTTTGGCATTGTTGAAGATGAATAAATGTAGGATCTGTTGCTATACTCAGTGATATTTGAGTTTATGTTTCCTCAATATTACTATGATTATTTATTTTATCATTAATAAAGTTGAGAAGTATTCTACTGTTCAGTTTATGGTCCTTAAACGTTCTTATTGTTAAATATTAGTCACTGGTCATGCAGTAGTGACGTAACTGGACTTTATCCCCCATCCCCCCGCCCTTGGATTTCATCGGGGTGTCACCAGAGATTCCGCCCCAGGTGACACCAACTCTAGCGACGCCTCTGGTCCAATGTTTCCACCCTTTCGCCGGGAATCGAATCCGGACCCCTCACAGTGTGAAGCGAGATTCTGCCACCACGCCACGGGACACAGTCAAGAATACTTCAGTCCCTGAAATAGGTATTAAAATAAACTTTCACTGTACAGTAATGTGCATATTAACTGGGACAGATGAAATAAGACATTTATTTTGAAAATTAATATTTATTAAAAAAATACACGGCAAAGATATGACTTTTAATTGATTTAATACGAGATATGACTACCATTTGCTTTTATAAGCATTGCTACACGTTTTGGCATACAGTCGACCAGTGCTGGATACATTTTGACAAGTTTTTCGTCGCGATACCATGTCCTAATAACAACAGCGATTAGCTTCTCCAAAATTGAACAGTCCTGTTTTGCGACCCTGCGTTTGGTTATTGTGCATGGATTCTCAGTTGGGTTGAGGTCAGAAGTTTGCAGGCCAATTTACAACACTTAGCCCACTCTCTTCGAAGAATGTCAGCATTTTTCTGGAAGTGTCTCATGGAGCAAGATGCTGCTGGAAAATGCCTTCCCCATCACGAAAATCTTTCCACATTGGGAAGCAAATGAGTTGCCAGGATTGCCTTGTATTTATCACTGTTCATCGCTCCATCAGCAAGAACAAGCCGTCCAGAGCCTTTAGTAGTAAAATTCAAAACATCTTATGTGGGTGTTTTGGCGCTTGTTGAATGTGTCCATTCCTAAGAGGTTTGCCTTTGCTCCGTCTCACTACCACTGATCTGTACCCATATATTTCAAAATGTGCATCAACTGAAAATATAACTTCTCCATTCATCTGTCGTCCATTCCTTATGATCAAATGCCTACCTAAGCCTTTTTTTTTCCTTCATAGCAGCAGTCAACAATTGTTTCTATACTGGCTTTCTGGCAATTCTGCCAACTTCAAGGAGCCTTCGTCGAACAGTTGAAGAATCAACATTTATGCCAACTGAAGCCAAATCTCTCTGTAGATCTTTTCTGGTCTTCTTGGGAACCTTCACACTATTTCTTATGATAACCTTGTCAACCTTGCGTTTTCTTCCACATTCCTCGACGCAGCGCTCCACAGTCACCAATGTCATTAGCTCTCTTCAGAATCCGACCAACAGTTTACTTTGTCAGATTCAGATTTTCAGCGATGTGATATTCAAATCAGTATGTTTTCTAAGAGCTACAATACTGCACGCTTCTTAGGTGTAACATCCATCATGAATTTCAGCATTAATCATGAACTGAAGGGGAGAATTTGGCGAATCCACATTCACTCACTGAGGACTCTTGCAGGAATAGCCTTACAGAACAATAGTTATTGTAGCACTGATAAGAGTCGCAGCTGGATGGTTGCCGTAAGTCGGTATCAAACTCTTCTGAAAAAAAGAACCCAAACTATATTAAGCCGGAGACTAAGACATATTATGAGATAATCACAAAATTTACTCCTGTCTCAATTAATGTGCACACTACTGTACATACATGTGTGTAAGTGAGGGGCTTCCACACTGGCACCCTGTATGAGGGAGATGTCAGACAGACAAGCAGGCTGGCTGGCAGGTAGGTGTGTAAGGTCACCACACGACCTCTTGATGGGATCATTCTCACACGAAATCGATACTGTTCTTAATCGCTTATGAAGGGCAGTGTGGAACGTGCCTCCACGACACTCCATTGGATTTTTATCATATTCACATGCTTTTCTTCTATCGTCTCCTAACTCTCCTCTTCCTCCTACTGCTCTCTCTCTCTCTCTCTCTCTCTCTCTCTCTCTCTCTCTCTCTCTCTCTCTCTCTCTCTCTCTCTCTCTCTCTCCTCCCTCTTCTCTCTGACACATTTCCTCATTCCCTGTACTGACCTCACCCGGCACTATTTATCTTGATTATGCCAGATTATTTCGTCTTAATCGTCCTTGCTATCGCAATTTCACGTCTTCCTCCTCCATCTTAATTTCACTTTGTTCTGCTAACATACATCATCTGAGCTTCCCTATTCTCTTTCCGACACTTGTTACCATTGTCAAAATTCCAACTTACAGCAGCTTGGCCTGATGTTAATGGTATCAAAGTTCAACACGTACACACGTCAGTACTGGACTTCCTATTACATATCTTAAATCGAATTTGACCTGAAGGATTTTTATCTCTACAGTGGAAGATTGATGTGTTTTTTTCTTTTCAAAAACTGGGAGAGACTGAAGGAGGAGGGATGAGTTACGTTAAAGACCCATAACTTAATAAGGTAATTGAGGGATCGTATTTTATACAAAGAAGCTTGTTTAATCCAAGCTGAATTTGTTTCATGAGCATGTATAGTTAGTACTTGCAGATCTACCTGGAGTTCATTACCTTTGTAACTTACTCTGCTATCCAAATTTTGGGGTCCAGTCCCTGGACCCATTATGTACCTCTGTAATCTCTTGCCTACCGCCCACAGGATGGGGATGGGGTGCATAATAAACATATTAAACTGACTTGCTCCTAATAACCATCAATTTTCTCAAATGGGATTTGATCTTTTGTATATATTAACGATTTTAGCATTGTTTGTGCTGGCTTAGACAGTCAGCAGATGACTGCCTCGTTACGACACAATTCCAGTTAGGCCTCCCGTCGCGGCTCGTGTTTTGTATATCCTGAACAGTTTAAATATATAACTAAGGACATAATATTTTACAGAAATATCCAAAATTTGCTACAATTAGATAAGGAAGTGACACCTTTATAACGAAACAGCAAAAGATGGAGTCAATACCTCCATGAGCTTGTTAACTATAAGAGCTGATACATGTTTTTATGGCTGCATGTTTACACCCAGCATGAGTGGAATTGCTCTTTAGCCTCGCCCATCCGGGCAAAATCTCTTTCCAAAACAAGCTCGGTAACTCACGTGGCGCCTGGTCATTATTCCATGCTATCCTTCCAGTTTTGCCTTTTCCTGTTTTCCATATTGTTAAATTCCTTGGCTTCTTCGATTGTTGAATATCTTGGAAATTCCACCTAGTCTCCCTAGAAACTGTGTGTGTCTTAAAAGACACAAGTTACTCAGCGTTACTCAAGTTACTCACATAGAGAAATTCCAAGCGCTTTTGTGATTTTCTCACATTATTCCTTGATGATGTGAGAAATAACGAAAGCGCTTGGAATTCCACTTATTCTTCACTGTGGTTAGTTTGCATATTGTAATATCACCTGTTTACTGTGATCTTGTTGTGCACTTCTTAATGCACTTTATATTAAGATCAAACTTAAAAAGAAATATTTTCATGAAGGGATAAGCTACAGTTTGTAGGTCATTCAGCGCAACGAGTGGTAGAGGCTCGAACCTCCGTTATCTAACCACTGTGGGGAAAAAATGGTTTTAATCCTTGAGAAACCTCATTTTCTTACTCATCGCCGTGGAATAAATCTTTCATTCCGGCCGAAAAAAGAAATAGTTCCTTAGTGACCGATCAAGATAATCGCTAAAAAAAACAGGTCAGGCAGATTATATGAAGTGTGTGTGTGTGTGTGTGTGTGTGTGTGTGTGAGAGAGAGAGAGAGAGAGAGAGAGAGAGAGAGAGAGAGAGAGAGAGAGGTGTGAGATAGAGTGAGTAATGCCTCTCACATGCAGGATGATCACAGCCAGCATCACCTGACATGACAGATGTGAGACTCGGGGCGCCAATGTTTACTTCGTCAGGGATAATGTCTCGTGACGAGGGTGTAGTAACATGATGACTCGCTGGGGTATTAATCAACCACGGGTGTACCAGTTTTGTGTATCAGCATTAATCAACCACTGCTGTACCAGTGTTGTGTATCAGTAATAATCAACCTCTGACTTACCAGTGCTTGTGATGCTGCCCCAACCCTCCATCCACTGAAAATGGAATTGCAGTGTGTAACCTTTATTATGTATAGTATACATGATAAAGATTACACACTGTATAAGCATATTCACAGAACGAGGATGATATGATACATCTAATCAAAAATCCCCACTGGCGTCAGATTTTAGAATTAACGTGTATCAAGGTTAAAGAATTCCGGAGACACTGAATGCAGTTTTATGAGGAAGAAAGAGGATGACCTCTATATTCACAGTGCAGTTTTATGCCTAAATCCGATGGCTGTGAGATGCTCCAGTTATCCAGTATTGGAGTCAGATGATTCATCCTCGAGTGAGAGCGGTGACCTACCTCGCTTGTTCTGTATAGAGTTAATAGACTCTTTGGTGGTTTCAAAAATGAATTTGTTTTACCTTCCCTCAGTGGATGTTGATATTAATGATGTTATAAATGTTAATTCTTCTTCTTCTTCTTCTTCTTTAGTAACAATAACAAAAAGGCTTGACACCACTATACATTACAATAATATTGAAAATAACATTAAAAACAAATGCTTTCTTTCTTCATCAGCTTGGATGCTCTCATAGTTATTCAACCCACAGTGGAATGCTTGACCATAACTTCATCGCCCTACTGAAGTTTCCTAGCTTAGGCTGACGCATTTTATTACCCACAATGTAACTTGTATATAGAGAAGAGTGATGTTGAGAAATGGGATTACCAGTTAAGCTTAATTTTAAATATAGGGAAACTTAACTTAGAAAGACAGCTCATCGCCTGCACAGCCGCCCCTGCAGATGAGGTCTTGAGAAGCTGTCGAAGCCATTCCTCAACGGGCTGAAATGAGTTATAATTTGTAAACAATAAATTACCCCTAGGGGGTGTTATGTCAGCATATTTCATTCACTGATTGCTGACAAACTTACGTGTGTGGACTCAAAGGTCCGCATATCACCAGGGTTTATGATAAGTGACTAACTCACGACTTTATACTCAACTGCGCAGTCAATAGTAGTACATCACGAGTTAGAACACTTACCTGGGTATATGTATCTGACCCATAATTATGCCCGGATATCCGTTGAGTTGATTGAAGAATAGTGTTCTTTGAAGAACACTAAGAAGTTGATCACACTTCTCTGTAAGTGTTTATCGTGTTTTGTGAGACACTTTGTTCACACTAACACATGGATCAGTGTTCCTTTTTGGTTATCCTGACGTCAGTGTGACTCTCAGTAGAGTCAAAAGTAATCTGAAGATGCCACAGCACCCCATGCCGTTACTCCCCTAGCACAAAGGAAAAACTGACCTAGCACTTTTACTTCCTTGCCACTTCCTCCATGAAGCAAAGCAGAATGTTTGATTCTTGCTGTCTTAAGCATAGACAACAATATACACTATCTCTACCATGGTAATAAAGTGGGAGCAGGATTTTCCTTAATTGTCCTGCTAAGGTAAGAGATGGACTGTCTCTTATTAAACTACACTTTGCAACACTGGACCGCACAGAGCGGCGGTCGCTTGACCACACGTTGCATACTGGTACTGCATCTGTGATCAATTACTCACTGTAGCAGTATACAAGATATTTGCCCCTTCTGAGAGGGCTGGGCCCCTCAGGGCTGAAAGGGGCTGAAGGGGCTGATACCTCCCTCCTGGAGAAAATTTCTCCACAAGTGACCACATACTGAGGGCGTTTCCTCAGTGTAACTCTCAATGTTACTACTGACATTTAGTCACTGCTGTCTTGACTTTACATTTTTGTTATCAAGGGTTCCTAATTTCTTGTCACATCTGACATGATTGGTTTCTACATTATTCAGTTTATAGATGCCGGAGTTACTCTCATTCTAAAAGATCAGTACTTCTAATTTTTTTCCACGCTGAACTGCGTCTGCCATTTTTCAGACCATAGCAAACTCCAGGTATGAACAGCAAGGGACTCAGTACTGATATTTGTGGAACCCCACTTGTGACTTGTCCCCATTCTGACTTCACCTCTTTCTTACAAACTCCTGGTTGCTTATTATTCAGCCATGCCTTGATCCATGAGAGAAATTTACCTCCAATACCATGTGCTGTTACTTTCTTCAACTGCCTCCTGTGTAGGGCTTTTACTGATATCTAAGTAAACGACACCTATAAACCTTAGCAAATCTAGTACTTGTATGTTGAAGGACAAGTCATGTATTATTTGATTCACCAGATTCTATTTTTACAAGGACATGTACAACATTCAGGGAAGGCATTCTGGGTATTAAGTCACTAGGTACTTTTTTTTTTTTACTATTTAAAGCCCAGTAATTAATGTCTCTCATCTGCTGAGTAAGTCACGGACCTCATAGCAGCGTCTGATTCCTCTTCTGGGCTCTAGCAACTTTATTTCTAGGACACGGATGTAAGTAGTGCCTGATTCCTCTTCTGGGTTCTAGCAATCTTATTTCAAGGATACGGACCTCATAAGCAGTGTCTATAGCTCTCACTTCAAGGTCAACCCAAACATATCATGCAGTAGGAACTTTTTTTTTCTGTCGAAGCATCAGTCACTTTGGTGCTGATGCTATACTAAGATGATATCATTTTTATATCCTTCAGCCTAAAATTCCGTGCTTAGGCGCCTAAACTCATCAATAAGACCTGGGTACACTCACTGTAAAACAAATCATTGCACGGTTTGTAAGGCATCATGTTTGGCACTCTATGTATGAGCAAGACCTTAAAACAACTGTATACACACAGAGAGGTATATGGTACTGTATCTCACTGAATACACACCGAAAGTTTACTTTCATTACATTTCAGGGATTTACTTTAATCCATATTTCAGGGATTAAAGTAATCTTGATAGGTGGTGAGCCGGTCATATTCAGCATTAAATACCATTGTAGTCAGCAGGCTTTAAACACCATTAACCAAGTCAGATCTCGATACACGGACCGAAACTTCAGTACACTCACTGATAGAGCTCAGCGAAGTTAAAAAAAAAATGATCATACGCTCTAAGATCTCAACATATTCACTATTAGACCTCACTGTGGTTTAATACCTTATTTCACTCATTATAACATCTCAGGACAATCATAAACACCTGCTGTCCCCGTCCCTGTTCAACCATCAGTATACAGTAGTAGGGACACCGAGCGAGCGAGTCACACCTTCCGTGCTCCGCGAATATAAGTGTTTTTGAGGGCTACCCAAGTGTTCTGCAAGGGTTGCAAAGTGTGTTAGGGTAGTGAACAATCCTAGAAGCGATTTACAATCTGCCTGAGCCACATAAGTGTGGGGAGAGCCACAATTTTGTAAGTGATCTAGAAAGTGAAACATGGTGGTGCAGTCAGAGCGAGCAGGCTAGTGTGGATGGTAAGGCGATGTTGTCACGTGTCACCCAAGAAAGATAATAAAGTGAAACAATCATGTGGCCAGTGAGAAATACAGTGAATAGGGTACATTATTAACGAGGAGAAATTGAGGTGGATCTTCGCCAGGACGTCACATCGAGCTGGACAATCTACAGGCTGCTACAGCTGCATTGCAAGTACTGTATTCACCTATGAGTGGTTGTGTGGGTGTGGGGTTCCAGGTTCCAATTAACCACCAAGCTGATTGTGAATGGTCTCTCATAGCACTATAAAGAATAGGCACTCAAGTATTCAATAAGGAATAGCAACTGGTAATTCATTGAACAAGGGGAGTAACTTACTATAAGCTAGGTGGCAGGACAAACATTTAAGGGCAACATTGTAAGTAGGTGTGGGTCAAGTCCCAGGAGGGTGGGGGTCAGGTCACAAGAGGTTGTGGTCACAAGCAACCACTGAGACTCTACATTACACTCCAATGCACAAGCACCTACTTTCCAGACACATAGTAAACCCATACATAATTCCACACATAATTCCACACATAATTACACACACACACACACACACACACACACACACACACACACACACACACACACACACACACACACACACACATACACACACACACACACTCACACACACATATCCAGACTCACACATACACTCCCCCCCTCCCCACCGACATCTTACTCCTTCCCCTGATCCCACCCCTCCCTCTTTCACCCTTCCCCTCCCCACCTCTCCCCTCCTTCCCTCTCTCCTTCTCCCACTCACCCCACTTGCTTCTCCCTCCTTCCCACGCCCCACAATCCCCCCTAAATCCCCTTCCCCACTCTCCCACATAGCCACAGTTCCTCCTCTACCTTCACCCCCACACTCTGACATACACACTACTAACCTAACACACAGAATTACATAGGTTTCCCACTCTGAGGCAATCAGGATAAAACAAAAATGGGTTGCCAGAGAGCAGGAAGAAAAACCAAAGGACAGGAGGAGGAAGCTGCAACGGAAGATTGGGCAACAGAGCTCATAAAAAGGGAACATTAATGGGAAAAGAAACTAGAAGAACTTAGCATGAGAATGGAAGAGAGGATAGATATGGAAAGCAGGAAGTGGGAGGTGCAAGTCAAAGCAACAGAGGCTAGGATACAGAGTTTAGAAGAGGAACTGAAAAATCTAAAACAGCCTAAAGAACTAAAGAACATTTTGGGATTGACATCAGAGACTGCTACCTCAGTCACAAATAAGGGGACTGTAGGGAAAGAAGGAGCAGAACTGCATGTAGTAGCTCTATCAGAGGAGACTGTAGTAAATGAAAGAGCTAAGCTATATGTGGAGGCCCTAACAGACCACAGCAGAGCCCAGGGAAAGCCGAGAAGGGAAAATGACAGGACACTGAGCCCAAGCACACTGAAGAAAGGAAAGCTGCAATGGAGGAAATCAAATTGAAGGAGGGGGATACAAAAGGATATGCAGTGGGAGAATGAAAGGGTGAGGTCAGTCTTTGTGTATGGGCTCTGGAAGTTGAAGGGGAAACATATGAAGCAAGAAAACACGGGGGAAAAAAAGCAATTGAAAGCATCATAAAAGCAATAGGAGAAGACAACATGACCCAGCTGGAAAATTTTTGGAGAATAGGGGGGTTTGTAAAAAAAAGAACCCGGCCAGTGAAAGTGACCTTCAAGGCAGAATCGACTTGAAACAGGATCCTGCAGGAGAAAGCACGATTAAGGGACATGCCGGAATACAGGAAGGTGTATCTCAACCATGACAGAACACAAGAAGAAAGGCAGAAACTGAGAGAGATGGTACAAAGGCGAAAGAAGGAAAGAGAGGGGATGGAGAAGACAGACAGGAGATCCCAGACCCAGGAAGAAGATCAAATACAGCCTCCCTCACAACTTCCTATAGAGCCTCCCAACCAGGTCAACCCCAGTGCAACCACTCTAAACGAAAACACCCATGCCACATCCAATGCCCCCACCCACTGCATTACAAACTCCACCCCCACAGCAACCACCCATAGTTCCTTATCAGGGCTCCCACTTCCCCAACCCCAATATACCTCCCAGACCACAGTCTTAGAAAAGAAGTTGAAGGTGTGGTATACAAATGCAGATGGAATAACAAATAAGTATGAGGAGTTGCATGAAAGAATCAAGGAGACATCCCCAGACATAATAGCACTCACAGAAACAAAACTCACCAGAATAATAACAGATTCAATCTTTCCATCTGGATATCAAATCTTCAGTAAAGACAGAAAGGAGAGGGGGAGGAGGAGTTGCACTGCTCATTAAAAACCAATGGGGGTTTGAGAAAATGGAAGAAATGGATGGCATGGGCGAAAGGGACTACTTAGTAGGAACAATCCAGTCTGAGGGACATAAGGTGATAATTGCAGTAATGTACAACCCACCACAGAACTGCAGGAGGCCAAGAGAAGAATACGATGAGAGCAACAGAGCAATGGTCGACACACTAGCCGAGGTAGCCAGGAGAGCACACATGGGAGGAGCAAAGTTACTAGTTATTGGTGAGTTCAATCACAAGGAGATTGACTGGGAAAACCTGGAGCCCCATGGGGGTCCCGAAACATGGAGAGCCAAGATGATGGATGTGGTACTGGAAAACCTCATGCTTCAACATGTTAGAGACACTACCAGATAGAGAGGAGTGGATGAACCAGCAAGACTGGACCTTGTATTCATCTTGAGTAGTTCGGACATCGAGGATATCATGTATGAAAGGCCCCTGGGAGCTAGTGATCATGTGGTTCTGTGCTTCGACTACATAGTTGAGCTTCAAGTGGAGAGAGTAGCAGGAATAGGTTGGGAAAAACCAAAATACAAAAGGGGGAACTACTCAGGCATGAGGAACTTCCTCCAAGACATTCAGTGGGAGAGGGAACTGACAGGAAAACCAGTACAAGAAATGATGGACTATGTGGCAACAAAATGCAAGGAGGCAGAGGAGAGGTTTGTTCCCAAGGGAAACAGAAATAATGGGAAGAACAGAACGAGTCCTTGGTTCACCCAAAGGTGTAGGGAGGTGAAAACTAGGTGTACTAGAGAATGGAAAAGGTACAGAAGACAGAGAACTCAGAAAAATAAATAGATTAGCCGAAGAGCCAGAAACGAATATGCACAGATAAGAAGGGAGGCTCAGCGACAATATGAAAATGACATAGCATCGAAAGTCAACACTGACCCGAAGCTGTTGTACAGCCACATCAGGAGGAAAATAACAGTCAAGGACCAGGTAATCAGACTGAGGAAGGTTGATGGGGAGTTCACAAGAAACGACCGAGAGGTATGTCAGGAGCTCAACACGAGATTTAAAGAAGTATTTACAGTGGAAACCAGTAGGACTCCAGGTAATCAGAACAGGGGGGTACACCAGCAAGTGCTGGATGAGGTACATATAACCAAGGAGGAGTTGAAGAAGCTGCTATGCGAACTTGACACCTCAAAGGCGGTGTGACCAGACAACTTCTCTCCATGGGTCCTTAAAGATGGAGCAGAGATACTGTGTGCACCATTAACAAAGATCTTCAACACATCATTTGAAACTGGGCAACTCCCTGAGGTATGGAAGATGGCAAATGTAGTCCCAATTTTTAAAAAGGGAGACAGACATGAGGCACTAAACTACAGACCTGTATCACTAACGTGTATAGTACGCAAGGTCATGGAGATCATCAGGAGGAGAGTGGTGGAGCACCTGGAAAGAAACAAGTGTATAATTGACAACCAGCACGGTTTCAGGGAAGGAAAATCCTGTGTCACAAACCTACTAGAGTTCTATGACAAGGTGACAGAAGTAAGACAAGAGAGAGAAGGGTGGCTCGACTGCATTTTTTTGGACTGCAAGAAGGCCTTCGACAAAGTTCCTCACAAGAGGTTACTGCAAAAGCTAGAGGATCAAGCACACATAACAGGAAAGGCACTGCAATGCATCAGAGAATACCTGACAGGGAGGCAACAACGAGTCATGGTACGTGACGAGGTGTCAGAGTGGGCGCCTATGACAAGCGGGGTTCCACAGGGGTCAGTCCTAGGACCTGTGCTGTTCTTGGTATATGTGAACGACATAACCTGGAGTTTACCTGGAGTTTACCTGGAGAGAGTTCCGGGGGTCAACGCCCCCGCGGCCCGGTCTGTGACCAGGCCTCCTGGTGGATCAGAGCCTGATCAACCAGGCTGTTAATGCTGGCTGCACGCAAACCAACGTACGAGCCACAGCCAGGCTGATCAGGAACCGACTTTAGGTGCTTGTCCAGTGCCAGCTTGAAGACTGCCAGGGGTCTGTTGGTAATCCCCCTTATGTATGCTGGGAGGCAGTTGAACAGTCTCGGGCCCCTGACACTTATTGTATGGTCTCTTAACGTGCTAGTGACACCCCTGCTTTTCATTGGGGGGATGTTGCATCGTCTACCAAGTCTTTTGCTTTCGTAGTGAGTGATTTTCGTGTGCAAGTTCGGTACTAGTCCCACTAGGATTTTCCAGGTGTATATAATCATGTATCTCTCCCGCCTGCGTTCCAGGGAATACAAGTTCAGGAACCTCAAGCGCTCCCAGTAATTGAGGTGTTTTATCTCCGTTATGCGCGCCGTGAAGGTTCTCTGTACATTTTCTAGGTCATAACGGAAGGGATAGACTCAGAAGTGTCCTTGTTTGCAGATGATGTGAAGTTAATGAGAAGAATCAAATCGGATGAGGATCAGGCAGGACTACAAAGAGACCTGGACAGGCTACAAGCCTGGTCCAGCAACTGGCTCCTTGAGTTTAACCCTGCCAAGTGAAAAGTCATGAAGATTGGGGAAGGGCAAAGAAGACCGCAGACACAATATAGTTTAGATGGCCAAAGACTGCAAACCTCACTCAAGGAAATAGATCTGGGGGTGAGTATAACACCGAGCATATCTCCTGAGGCGCACATCAATCAGATAACTGCTGCAGCATACGGGCGCCTGGCAAACCTACGGATAGCGTTCCGATACCTCAGTAAGGATTCGTTTAAGACTCTGTATACTATTTACGTCAGGCTCATACTGGAGTATGCAGCACCAGTTTGGAATCCACACCTAGTCAAGCACGTCAAGAAATTAGAGAAAGTGCAAAGGTTTGCAACAAGACTAGTCCCAGAGCTACGGGGATTGTCCTACGAAGAAAGGTTGAGGGAAATCGGCCTGACGACACTGGAGGACAGGAGGGTCAGGGGAGACATGATAACGACATATAAAATACTGCGCGGAATAGACAAGGTGGACAAAGACGGGATGTTCCAGAGAAGGGACACAGAAACAAGGGGTCACAATTGGAAGTTGAAGACTCAGATGAATCAAAGGGATTTTAGGAAGTATTTCTTCAGTCATAGAGTTGTCAGGCCGTGGAATAGCCTAGAAAGTGACGTAGTGGAGGCGGGAACCATACATAGTTTTAAGGCAAGGTATGATAAAGCTCATGGGGCAGGGAGAGAGAGAACCTAGTAGCAATCAGCGAAGAGGCGGGGCCAGGAGCTATGACTCGACCCCTGCAACCACAAAATAGGTGAGTACAAATAGGTGAGTACAATGGGTACCTGGGTGTTATTCGACTAGTGTGGGTCGCATCCTGGGACAAAACTGACCTAATTTGCCCGAAATGCTCAGCATAACAAACGGCTTTCTATATAGTATGTCACTGATGTCAGCTAAGACTGTATACCTTGTACGTGTACTTGTAGTAAATAAAGATATTATTTTTATTATTATTATTATTAATATCACTCTTGATGCGCATACACTGAGAGCAACAGTGAATGCACACTTGGGAGGGTGTATGTCATATAGTATATACGTAAAGTTCACTTTTAACCCAATATTAGGAATTAACTTGATTGGCGACAGTCAGTCAGCCTTGACGACCACTCTGCCTCCCTCGACGACACATCACACTCAGGTTATTGACACCAAAATACCCTGTCAATATTTCTGGTCACGACTACTTCCGTCATCTCTCGATGACGAGTGGCTCCCGTAGCTCGGTTGGTAGCGCACTCTGCTCACACATTGAGCATCCGTGGTTCGATCCCTGGTGCGGGTAGAAACACTGGGTGTGTTTCCTCACACCTGCTGTCCCTGTTCACCTAGCAGCAGGTAGGTACCTGGTTGTTAGTCTAATGATGTGGGTCGCATCCTGGGGAACAAAATTAACCTAAGTTGCCCGAAATGCTCAGCATAACCAGAGGCTTTCTATATAGTATGTCGTTGATGTCAGCTATGGTCTGTATAAATTGTATCATGTACTTGTAGAAATTAAGGTTAATATTATGTCTCTCCCCGTAGCTCATCGTGACGAGTGTCTCCGACCCTGCACACGCCAAGGGACACATCGACAATGTATCACTTGGCGTGTCGCACTTCAGTGAGTCATGTCCAGCCTGTGACGTTTCTACAAAAGTGTCATGCTTCTGTGAATCAGTCACAGGCTGCATCGAATTAAAAAACCGAGGGGTCATACAACGCATGGGGAATGAAAAGGCAATCCCGTTTGATGTGAGGAAACTAGGAGGATGACTCCAGTTCCTAGAACAAGATATCTTCACCAGCTTCAAAACAGACACCCTCCTTGAGAGGGTCACGCCTCTGAGGTTAACAATTCCACAAAATTCTCAGTAATCTAATATTTCAGACAAGTCAGAGATCAGGTGTGCATATATATATATATATATATATATATATATATATATATATATATATATATATATATATATATATATATATATATATATATATATATTTTTTTTTTTTTTTTTTCAACAAGTCGGCCGTCTCCCACCAAGGCAGGGTGACCCAAAAAAGAGAAAGAAAATCCCCAAAAAGAAAATACTTTCATCATCATTCAACACTTTCACCACACTCACACATTATCACTGCTTTTGCAGAGGTGCTCAGAATACAACAGTTTAGAAGCATATACGTATAGAGATACACAACTTATCCCTCCAAACTGCCAATATCCCAAACCCCTCCTTTAAAGTGCAGGCATTGTACTTCCCATTTCCAGGACTCATGTCCGACTATATATATATATATATATATATATATATATATATATATATATATATATATATATATATATATATATATATATATATATATATATATATGCAATAAGATCACAGTAAACAGGTGATTTCAAAATATGCAAAACAACCACTCTGAAAGAATAGAGAAATTCCAAGCGCTTTCGTGACTACTCACATTATCAAACTATATATATATATATATAAATATATATATATATATATATATATATATATATATATATATATATATATATATATATATATATATATATATATATATATATATATATATATTAGGGATGTGTCGAAGTATCGGTATCGGCGGGTGTCGCCCATTTTAACGGTATCGGTGAAAAACGGCCGATACAAGCCGATACTTTTTTAAATATTAATATTACATGTGTGTTTAAAAATATCAACATCAACACTCTACATCACTATTTTGAGGAGTTACACACACACACACACACACACACACACACACACACACACACACACACACACACACACACATACACACACACACACACACACACACACACACACACACACACACACACACACACAGTATGCAGTCATGTAGAAGATTATCAGGAGGAGAGTGGTGGAGCACCTGGAACGGAACAAGATTATAAACAACAACCAGCATGGATTCATGGAAGGTAAATCCTGTGTCACAAACCTTCTGGAGTTTTATGACAAAGTAACAGAAGTAAGACATGAGAGAGAGGGGTGGGTTGACTGCATTTTCTTGGACTGCAAGAAGGCTTTCGACGCAGTGCCTCACAAGAGATTAGTGCAGAAGCTGGAGGATCAGGCGCTTATAAGAGGAAGGGCACTGCAATGGATCAGAGAATACCTGACAGGGAGGAAACAACGAGTCATGGTACGAGATGAGGTGTCAGAGTGGGCGCCTGTAACAAGCCGGGTTCCACAGGGGTCAGTCCTAGGACCGGTGCTGTTTTTGGTATGTGAATGACATGACGGAAGGGATAGACTCAGAAGTGTCCCTGTTTGCAGATGATGTGAAGTTAATGAGAAGAATTAAATCAGATGAGGACCAGGCAGGACTCCAAAAAGACCTGGACAGGCTTGACACATGGTCCAGCAAATGGCTACTCGAATTTAACCCAGCCAAATGCAAACAGAGTATAGGCTAGGTGGCCAAAGACTTCAAACCTCGCTCAAGGAGAAAGATCTTGGGGTGTAATACCGAGCACGTCTTCGGAAGCACACAGCAACCAGATAACTGCTGCAGCATATGGGCGCCTGGCAAACCTGAGAATAGCACTCCGATACCTCGATAAGGAATCGTTCAGGAAACTGTACACCGTGCACGTCAGGCCCATACTGGAGTATGCAGCACCAGTTTGGAACCCACACCTGGCCAAGCACGTCAAGAAATCAGAGAAAGTGCAAAGGTTTGTAACAAGGCTGGTTCCAAAGCTAAGGGGTATGTCCTACGAAGAAAGGTTAAGGGAAATAGGCCTGACAATACTGGAGGATAGGAGGGTCAGGGGAGACATGAAAACAACATACAAAATATTGCGAGGAATAGATAAGGTTGACAGAGACAGGAGGTTCCAGAGATGGGACACAGAAACAAGAGGTCACAATTGGAAATTGAAGACTCAGATGAGTCAAAGGGATGTTAGGAAGTATTTCTTCAGTTACAGAGTTGTCAGGAAGTGGAATAGTCTGGAAAGCGAGGTATTGGAGACAGGAACCATACATAGCTTTAAGACGAGGTATGATAAAGCTCATGGAGCAGGGAGAGAGAGGTCCTAGTAGCGATCAGTGAAGAGGCTGGGCCTGGTGGAATCTGCCTTAATCCTTGTTAATTCCCGAGTGACTGACACACTGGCTCCAGGGTCGCTGGCATACATGATAATCTTCATTTTACTGATATAAACTACTTTTGCGTGACAAATTTTCGTGTAAATGTGACGGCGTTGAATGGAAGACTCGCCATCGTAGCTCACTGCTCCACAACTTCATTTCTGACTCGACTATGTAGTATTTCTATACATAGCTTTACCTTTGATGAGTTCCGATAGGTTTTTCTGACAACTCACAGAGTGAAGTGCTGCCTAAGTGAGGCACCACCTGACAGAGTGAGGTGAACCAGTAGGCCTACTGGGCGAGTTGTCACCGTCTCTGAGTCACGTATCACCTCAGTGTTTAACTCAGAAGTATGCTTCTCATGTCTCTTCTTCCTCTGAAGATGTGCAAGTACATGAAAGGGCTCAAGTTTTTTTTCTGTTTTCACTGTGATGAAAACTGAAAATTACGCGTTTTATTATAATTTCTTCCATACACACACACGTATCACTGTACTATTTTTTAATAGTTTATGTACAGTGATTCACATCTTTCAACACAGTCGGGCTATCACTGTCAATATGCTATCAGCACCAATGCTGTCATAACTTCTCTATTGTCGAAATCAACCCTGGGCAGTCAAAATATTTCAACATACGTTAATTAGTTTTCGCAACCATATCAATAATTCGTTTCGTGTCACCGATTACACGTGACAGCAAATTTTAACGAAAGGGAAAATATTCCTATCATTCCGAAAAATATATTTTTTTTTATTCATAGGAGGGAACGCTAAAGCAGAAAGGGGGTTATAAAATGTCTAGAAAATGGGAGGTAATCAGGTTTCGTCCAAGGAAGGGGAGGGTAAGCAACTGCAACACAAATGACCTCCTTCCCTCGGCTCAGGAGCTTTAGCAGTAGATTATTCTTAAACCTTCCTTCAATGCCACATCTTCTATGATAGCTAGATAGGTAGAGCTAGAGATTGTCAATTTGCAGGCCGCGGTTCACCTCCCCCGTCCGTCGTTCTTGCAATGTTGCAGAAAGGAGGAAGGCTAAGCAAATACGATCACAGGGAACGCCTTTGCAAAGGCGTTCCCTGTGATTATATTTGCTTGGACCTCCTCTTTTCTGCAACAATGCAATCTCCTGATGTGTTGATTGCAACACGATACGCCTAGTGCTATCAATCAACTCCCCCGTGGCTGTTTTGCATCTTCTATCGCTTGTTCGCGATTTTTGCACACACACACACACACACACACACACACACACATGCTGCGGCATATGGGCGCCTGGCAAACCTGGGAATAGCGTAAGGAATCGTTCAGGACTTTATACGCTGTGTACGTTAGGCCCATACTGGAGTATGCAGTACCAGTTTGGAACCCACACCTGGTCAAACACGTCAAGAAATTCGAGAAAGTGCAAAGGTTTGCAACAAGGCTAGTTCCAGAGCTAAGGGGAATGTCCTATGAAGAAAGGATAAGGGAAATCGGTCTGACGACAATGGAGGACAGGAGGGTCAGGGGAGACATGATAACGACATACAAAATACTGCGTGGAATAGACAAGGTGGACAGAGAGAGGATGCTCCAGAGATGGGACACAGAAACAAGGGGTGACAATTGGAAGCTGAAGACTCAGATGAGTCAAAGGGATGTTAGGAAGTATTTCTTCAGTCATAGAGTAGTTAGGAAGTGGAATAGTCTGGCAAGCGATGTAGTGGAGGCAGAAACTATACATAGTTTTAAGACGAGGTATGATAAAGCTCATGGAGCAGGGAGAGAGAGGACCTAGTAGTGGTCGGTGAAGAGGCGGGGCCAGGAGCTGAGTCTCGACCCCTGCAACCACAATTAGGTGAGTACACACACACATTATATATATATATATATATATATATATATATATATATATATTCTTTCAACACACCGGCCGTATCCCACCGAGGTGGGGTGGCCCAAAAGGAAAAACAAAAGTTTCTCCTTTTACATTTAGTAATATATACAGCAGAAGGGGTTACTAGCCCCTTGCTCCCGGCATTTTAGTCGCCTCTTACAACACGCATGGCTTACGGAGGAAGAATTCTGTTCCACTTCCCCATATATATATATATATATATATATATATATATATATATATATATATATATATATATATATATATATATATATATATATATATATATATATATATATATATATATATATAATGTCGTGCCGAATAGGTAAAACTTGCAGTTTTGGCTTAAATAGCAACGCTTTTCTTGCCGATTAAGGCAAGCGAAAATTTGTATATACAATAATTTTAAATGAGTTATAATAATAACAATAATAATAATGATAATAATAATAAAAATAATAATAATAATAATAATATCTATTTCTTCAAGTACATGTACAAGGTATACAGACCATAGCTGACATCAAGGACATACTATATAGAGAGCCGCTTGTTATGCTGAGCATTTCGGGCAAATTAGGTCAGTTTTGTCCCAGGATGCGACCCACACCAGTCCACTAACACCCAGGTACCCATTTTATACTGATGGATGAACAGGGACAGCAAGTGCCTTATGGAAACACGTCCTAATATTTTCCAGCTGTACCAGAGATTCGAACTCCGGACCTCCGTGTGTGAGGTGAGTGCGCTAGTGATCGAACTACGGGACACCGTAATTGACCAATTTTACCTATTCGGCACGACATACATTTTCCTGATGTTAGTGTTCGGGTGAATTGTGCCCTTAATGACCAAACTGCGGTTAATAGACGTCATTGCGACAAACATGAACAAACAAATGAGAAAAGTAACAAAGTTACCCCACGAGGAAAACTAGTTGTCGTACAGCAACACCCACACACACAAGGCCGCTCCGCGCGCTGCCTTGCCAGACGTACGGTGCTCTTGGTCCTATTTAGCGAGACATTTAATGGTACAAGAGTTAGTGTTCCAAGGTGATCCAACGAGGTAGGGTATACACTCGGTGCTCCCACACTTGCCTTTGAATTAAAAGGCTACTGCTGGTGCAATGTAAGTGTAACGTACGTCTGTGAGTGGCTGTAGTGAGTTCTTGTCCAGTGGTGTTGCTAAAACATTTTGATGACGTTATCCTGTAGTACAACTGCTTTCACATATTTTTTTGCTGCCATTGCGCTCGTTTTATTGCCCGTGAATGATCATTTGCTTTACGTCATCGTGCGTTAAGTATCGTTGTTCGTTGATAAAGAAAGGCTGATGTTAGGGAAGTATTGTTGGGGTTGAGTGAGAAACATGGTAGTGTACGTGTTACCAGGCTGGCTGAGGTTCCACCGCCCCAGGAAGTACTGACTTGTGTCCGTGCGTACGTGTGCACGCATGAACGCATGAGTATGTACTTGGGGGTACGCATGTACGCGTGAGCGGGCATGTACGCATGTGTGTGCGCCTGCCAGCCACCTGTAACTGCTGGCGTTGTATTGATTTTTCCGTCTCGTTACCAGTGTTGTGCTCGTTGACACTTACCAATGTTATGCTTGCCCTCTCGTTGACACTCGTTACTAATGTTATGCTTCCCCTCTCGTTGATGCTCGTTACCAGTGTCCTCGTTAACGCTTACCAATGTTAAGCTTCACCTCTCGTTGACACTCGTTACCAGTGTTGTGCTTCCCCTCTCGTTGACACTCGTTACTAATGTTATGCTTGCCCTCTCGTTGACACCCGTTTGAGTATCTATGTGCTAACGTACCTTAGTGCTAGTGAAGGGTTCTTGATGCAAGGAATTAGAGAAGCCTTTCCCTTTGGATCAAACCATACCCCCGGCCGGGATTGAACCCGCGGTCATAGTCTCAAAACTCCAGCCCGTCGCGTTAGCCACTAGACCAGCTAGCTACAATAAGATTCATTAGCTGGTCTAGTGGCTAACGTGACGGGCTGGAGTTTTGAGACTATGACCGCGGGTTCAATCCCGGCCGGGGGTATGGTTTGTTTGCAATCGTGTCATTACGATTTCTTGAGTCCTTTGGATCAAACCTGATTACCTCCATACCCCCAAGTGCCAGGACTGGCCCTTTGAATGTTAAAGTTCAGAGATACTTAAGAGTGAAAACGACGATAAAGCTTATCAAATGTGAAATCAGTCAGTGCCCCTTCACAACTGACTTGTACTAAAATGTTTAGTAAGAATTCGTATAGATTTAATTTCGTGCGCGCTCGTGTGTGATTGGGGGGGGAGACAGGAAGATGGGAAACAGGGAGATGGGAGACAGGAAGATGGGAGACAGGAAGAGGGGAGACAGGAAGAGGGGAGACAGGAAGAGGGGAGACAGGAAGAGGGGAGACAGGAAGAGGGGAGACAGGAAGAGGGGAGACAGGAAGAGGGGAGACAGGAAGAGGGGAGACAGGAAGAGGGGAGACGGGAAGAGGGGAGACGGGAAGAGGGGAGACAGGAAGAGGGGAGACAGGAAGAGGAGAGACGGGAGGGACTGGGACGGGGGATCTTTTGGGTGACAGTGTAATTATATAACTATTCCCATCACTATAATAAATTTTCGAATATTGTATTAACGCTTAGTAATTAAAACCCGCAGTGGTATATATTTTATTAACGCTCTCGCAAAGGATTTAAGTTTTATTTGTGGCATGTTGAGTTCTGAACCCATAGTGGTGATACAGTGCCATGAATAAGGGCTTTCTCTTCAGGACAGCGCTGTATAGCCCTTGTGGTTTAGCGCTTCTTTTTGATTATAATAATTTCTCTTCAGGGGCCTGCCCTTGAAGGCACACCTATCTTGCTCTTGATCGAAGGAATCGGACCTAGATCGAACCCGAGTTGTCTTCCATTTCCCCAGGTGTTGTAACCCCCGACGGGTTTAGCGCTCCCGCCATGAACGTAATAAATAATAATAATCGGGCAGTTAGTATTCAGTCAGTGAAACTCTTGCCTATACAGAAAATTAATATATAAAATCTTTATCTATTTTTTTTAGCAGGACGATAAATAAACGAGCATCAGGTAGTCGTCTTAATCCGCAGGACACTAAAATTTTTATGGAACATAAATAACTAGTGAACCAAAGGAAGTTACAATGGTACCAAACAGATGTCTTCTATAACCTCCTCCTTCCCTATTCATCAGAGCGGGTAAAGTTATGTAACATAAAGAGGTGTATAAACCGAGATTATATTTTAATACCCATTTCAGGAATTAAAGTATCCTTGCCTGGTTGTAATTGGGTTACATGCAGTCTTAATGACCCTGCTGTGTAGCAAATAAGCCTCGTCATCTGGGCATATATACAAATGTATATCAAAAGTTTACGTCTATTTTGGCCTATGGCCGGACTCTGTGGGTAGAAAAACTTTGGTAACTCGTAAAGGTATATATCCCTGTTTTACCGATAAAAGTAGCCTTGCCTGGTGTTCTAGTTCCCATATTTTTCCATCTCCCTTTGTGTTAAAAGATGGATGGCGTTTCTCGCCCTCCTATTTCTATCGCGGGTTGGGTTCCTGGTCCACACGTTCCCCTATCGCAAGAGCCATTAAACCTTTTCCATGCTTTGATACAGCCTCGGGGCTGACTTCTGCCGGTCGTTAACCCCGAAGAAATTTCCAGTCTGTGAATACTTTCCCCACCTGAACGTTGCGTATAAACTCGGTTTAACTTCATTTTAGGCTTGCGTATTTATACTTAACATCTGTACACTGCTGCATTTTATTGACCATAAATTTAAACTATATAAAAGGCTACAACAGGTGTTATTGACGTAACCAAAAATTTTTTTAACGCACTTGGATTAAAACACTACTAATGTAAGAACTATTGCAATGGTTACCTAGTTTACGAAATTTTGTTGAAAATGGTATACTGACAAGTTGAAGAGTAAGATACCTGTTTTCTAGAACGGTTAGGCATCTTTGTTGATTGAAAATTTTCGCCTACACTGAAAACTCTCTCGCCAAGGTTGATACTGTTGTACATGTCTTGATCATGAAACAGATTAGCAGGTATTTCATTAAAAAAAATTTTTTGATTATATTTTTTTTATTAAAAAAATAGGATGCACAGTACCACAGGTCTGCAACAACGAAGAGAAAAAAATCCTTAGCTATCACTGTTAACGGACTTGCCCCTCTTTAAGGGATTATTATGTGCAGGTGCATTTCTAATGACTGCACCTGTGGAAGATTGAGACACTTATGCAACATATGGGAATCTTTATTCAGGAAACTTTTCGCCACACGGTGGCTTCATCAGTCCAATACAAAGTAGAAAGGCGTAAGGAGAGGAAGAGTTTGAGGTAATCAGTCCCTCAGCCTGGAGTCGATGTGTTCAGTCCATCAATCTTGTAGAATGTACAGCATAGGGCCGTAGACGTGGCTTATATACTGTAGTGAGGTGAGGCGAAGCAGGAGGAGGTGGGGTCATAGTGGTACCATCCACTAGTCGAAGTAGGTCTTCGTCCAAAGGTTGGACAAGTGTTGAAGAATTCTTTGTCCAACCTTTGGACGAAGAACTACTTCGACTAGTGGATGGTACCACTATGACCCCACCTCCTCCTGCTTCGCCTCACCTCACTACAGTATATAAGTCACGTCTACGGCCCTATGCTGTACATTCTACAAGATTGATGGACTGAACACATCGACTCCAGGCTGAGGGACTGATTACCTCAAACTCCTCCTCTCCTTACGCCTTTCTACTTTGTATTGGACTGATGAAGCCACTGTGTGGCGAAACGTTTCCTGAATAAAGATTCCCATATGTTGCACAAGTGTCTCAATCTTCAACTTGTCGGTTTTTCAAATAATTCATCACGACTGCACCTGTATATCTTAGATGCAGTTTAAGGATCATGATTCTCGTGGTGTAGGAATGTTTAGTTTTATTAAATGTTTTATCGCGAGTGCAACCCGCAAAGGAGCTCGCACTCGGGCGTTCACACTCAGACTTGGATACAAATACAACAAGTAGGTCTAATTAAACTATGTACTGCAGTTGAGCTAGTCTTGCTTGAGTATGTTGAACCTAAAAGGTTGTATGCTTCCACAGACCAAAGTTCCGATGACACAGGAATAAAAGATTGAAAGAACGCCACAGTAAGCCTGTTTCACGCTAGGCAGGTCCAACTCATACTTAACCACACCCGCTCGTGTACCTGTATTTAAAACTACTCACAGGTCTCGCACTAATGACGCTACCTGGGAGTTTGTTACACTAAAACTATTTTCAAACCAGTACTTCCCTGTAAGTTTTATATCTAAATTTATCCAACTTTAATTCATTGCTGAGAGTTCTATCGTGGTTAAATATTTTCAGCAGGTTATATCTTCTTTATTCCGGTTTTACATTTGTATACTTCTCTCAGTAGTAGTTACCAGTAACCAGTGTACCAGTAGATGACTCACTACCAACTGTCTCTGCGTGAATCACTGTTTGTATTCATATTGTGCTGACCACAGCAGTATTTCAAACACCCCCTCACATATGGGTACTGGGGTTAGTCAGTCTGACGAGAGTGAGCAAGGAGGCATGTCACGGCTGTTTGGCTCTTCCATACTACCGTTATAATTATACGTACTACCAGCCTACGTGAGTATTACTTTACCCTATCCACGTGTTCGAACCCCCACATGATACTTCAGTAGTATCCCCTTCCTAAATTCTGTCTTTTCATAGTGCAAATTCAGTACCTTCAGTCTTCATAGGACGGGTTTCTGATACGAGGGATCAACTTCATCCTTTTCTGAATATTTGGCGGTACATTTATTCCATTTTATAATATGGAGCCCAGAAATGAGCAGCGTAATCTAAATGAAGTATGACCTTGGACGTGTATTTTTGATGCTTCTTGACATGAAGCTGTGAATCCTTTTGACTCTTGAATACTTGTGCACTATTAGCCTTAAATTTCTACTACCTAGAACTCCTTAATCTTTTTCACATTCAGTTTGACTAAGCTCAATATTGCGTACTGTAACTATTTCCTTTTCCTGGGATTAGACCCATGCATTTGTCTGCACTAAACTGCACTGTCACTTCTCCGATCTCACCCTCAACCTTTCAAATATCTGGTAGTTTTCTAATGTCCTCTTCAGAAATGATCTAACGGGCTGTTTTTGTCATCGGCAAACTTCCTTATGTCGCTCTTATTCTCATCTGTTATGTAGACTGGAAGCACAGGGTACCAATACCCCAGCAGCACACCACTTGTAATGTTCCCTATTCTGATTTCTCCCCATTTATGCTCACAATTTGACTGCCCCAGGAGATAATTTTTCTCGTATACCACTTGCCGTTACTTTCTTCATCAGTCTCCTGTGTGGGATTTTATCAAAGGTCTTGCTGAAATCCATATATTCGGCATCGTATTCTCTCTTGACCTACTGCCTCGGTCTAGTACCTCGGTGAAAAAAAATAGGTTAGTATTAGGTCGAGCGCACTTTTTTTTTTGAGTGTTGAGATTAACCATAATATTATATAGTTCATGGTGGCTTTTGATTGCATTCACAATCATTGATTCCGTCAACTTTTTCACAATTAAAGTTAGGCTGATTTGGTATATAATTTGAACTTTGCTCTTAGCTTGTATTGAATATCACATTTGCAGTTTTTCATATCTCCGGCACCATACATGTTCATAATGATCTGTTGGTGATCCGCTAATGTTTCTTTTTCAGATTAGTCTTGAAAACGCTGTTTGGTTGAAATCCATCAAATTCTCTGAGAACCATGTTACTAGTGACTTGGATCTTGCATAATTTATTCTCGTACAGACTTCTACAATTATAAGGATATCAGATAATCCGATAAGCGCCTGAACCTTTATTCCATACACAGAGATCCTTCATAGGGAGGCGGGGGGGGGGTTACCTGGATGCTAGTGAAGGGCACTTTGATCCTTGGAACTGGTACTACCCTCCCTTCATCAGATTAGATTACATCTCATTGTAGAGGAGTTTTATGATTTGTATGGGTTTAAAGATTCTCCATGAATGTAATGATAAAACCATGGGCATTGTAAATGATCGCTGGCGAGCGTTAACGCCCGGCCCACCTGCTTTTGTTACCAGTTTTGTGCTTGTAGCGTTTACACGAGTTTCTTGCGATGCTAACAGTGACACACTGTCAAGGGCGGCGCCACTGAGGTCTGGTCATGGGGGCTGAAGCCCCCGAAAATTACATAAACCCCCAAATAATAACTACCTCAAGACAAGCCCTCTCCTATAATATACAATTTCTGGAGCCACCACTGCTCAATGGGTTTCTAATTGAGCTCTCTTCTTTCTGCTTGTTGATTATTACAGTGGGAAAGGGAAGGGGGAGGCTGGTCGTCATCAGCTGTTTAAGAGGATAGTTGAATGAAGTTTGTCTATCATGGGGGAACCGTAGGGAGCAGACGTCTCGGGAATAGGTTATCTAATTAATTAGAACAAGCCCTTAATTAACCAGCATCAAGGCACCCCCTTCTCTCCCCCTTTATGAAGGGTTAAGGGATGATTACGTCACTCGTATCGTGTTAACATGCAAGTAACATCATAGTCTGGTTCTCGTGTACTGTTTCCAGAGCTCTGGTGCTTATCAGTTATTTGCAGTGCCCAATATTTAGCATATTATGGATGTGTTGAGGAAAGTTAAAATATTTACTTCATAACTACTACGTACGAACCGTACGTACCTTTCGTACTACGTACGAACCGCAGCCCAGTACCTGACCAGCCGGGATGTAGTTCGTACGTTGGTTTGCGCGCGGCCAACAGTAACAGTCTGGTTGATCAGGCCCTAATCCCCCGCGAGACCTGGCCATGGACCAGGTCGTGGGGGTGTTGCTCTCCGGAACACCCTTCAGGTATACTCTAAGTACAGAGTATTTTCCGAAATAACTGAAAATATGACGCTGCAGATACATTGGCCTTTATGTAATTTTTTTCAATGCTAGTTTTTTTTACATTCAGGCATATAAACTTCACTTGGCTACATCCGAGCCCATTGGACCCGCTCCTCTAGACCGCAGCTTCAGGTGGCGTGGACCACAAAGTTCTTGGCGGGCGTCCACCCCCCAGGTGGAGTGGGAACGATCGATGAAAATTGATAACCGTTGCACTCAACTTTCCTGATGGGTTAGCGGTTTCATTGATCTTAATTCCTTCAGTTCTAGCATGTTAATATTTTGTTGTATAAATTCAAGGGCTTAATTCTATGATTTTTTTTTATATTTTTGCAGTATACGCCTGTTAAACATATTTCTCTTGCGAGGCTTCGTTTCCAGTATAGTGTCATTTATTCCAGAAAACTATATTACTGACGAATTTTCGTCAAATATTAAAGAAGGTGCATAGATAAAAAAAAAATCAGTCCTAGACATTACGAAAACTTTTCGCTACAAGTGGCGGAACTTTTTTCCTGAAATGTCTTGAACCTAGAGGGACTAGTACTGAACTTGCACACGAAAATCACTCACTACGAAAGCAAAAGACTTGGCAGACGATGCAACATCCCCCCAATGAAAAGCAGGGGTGTCACTAGCACGTTAAGAGACCATACAATAAGTGTCAGGGGCCCGAGACTGTTCAACTGCCTCCCAGCATACATAAGGGGGATTACCAACAGACCCCTGGCAGTCTTCAAGCTGGCACTGGACAAGCACCTAAAGTCGGTTCCTGACCAGCCGGGCTGTGGCTCGTACGTTGGTTTGCGTGCAGCCAGCAGTAACAGCCTGGTTGATCAGGCTCTGATCCACCAGGAGGCCTGGTCACAGACCGGGCCGCGGGGGCGTTGACCCCCGGAACTCTCTCCAGGTAAACTCCAGGTAAACTGGGCATGTCTTTACATAATATCGGCATTTCCATAGCTTTCCAGTCATTAAAGAGGATGTCTGGAAAGTAAACAGATTTCATAAATTTATTAAAATATAGTAGAATATATGAAAATGCAATTCTTCGCATAAGTTAGTGTAATTATGACAGTTCTGTGGTAGTTTGGGCGTGATGGCCCTGTTATATGGCCTCCCCCCCTCCCTCCCACGCTCCTCTGATATAACCCTTTTAGACGTCTTGTTGGGTTTCATTGATTGTGTTCCAGGTACCAGTAACTAACATTAAAACTCCGTACTACAATAATACAAAGGGAAAAGTTGCACCGAATATGTTGATCAGTACGTGGAACGGAGTATCATGGATGTGTTATGGGCCACCAGAGATGCACATGTTGAGGTTGCTTAGATTAGACAATCGTGAAGCTGTATACAAACTGTTAGTTTATTTAGTTTATTTATTTTATTTATTTATTTATTTATTTATTTGAACATGATACAGTGAAGTACAAAAAAATATAGTTAAATGCAGCATGCCAAAGCCACTTGTATGCAGAGCATTATGGGCAGGCTTAAAATTAACTTAAGATTAACTAAGCAATGATATATTCAGTGGTACAAAAATTATTGTAAAACAGATAACAATTTAGTACAAATGAGTATTACAAAGACAGGTCATATGGTCATTTACTGTGTTGCTGTGTAATCAGTAGAATGGAGTATTCTGTTAGGTAATGAAGTTAAATAGTAAAGTTTGATTGGGTCACAGGTTGACATACGAGATACAATAATGAGATACATATACGAGATACAATTTATGAGATACAGTTATTCAGTATTTATTTAGTTGTGGGTGAGTAAGTGATTTTTGAGAAGAGACTTGAATTTATAAACAGACAGTGTTTCTTTTATATTCACAGGTAGTGAATTCCAGATTTTAGGGCCTTTTATGTGCATTGAGTTTTTGCATAGCGTGCGATGGACACGAGGAACATCAAAGAGTGATCTGTGTCTTGTGTTATGGTCATGTGTTCTGTTGAGGTTGGTAAGGAGATGTTTGAGGGGAGGGTTTATGTCAGAGTTAAGTGTTCTATGTATGTAGTAGGTGCAGTAATAAGTATGGATGTTTTGTATTGTGAGTAAGTTTAGAGTTTTGAATATTGGTGGAGTGTGCTGTCTCTAATGGGAATTTATCATTCTGAATGCAGCCTTTTGTTGGGTGATTAGTGGTCTGAGATGGTTTATTGTTGTTGAGCCCCATGCACAAATTCCATAGGTGAGATAGGGGTAAATAAGTGAGTGATATAAGGCCAGGAGGGCTGACTGTGGAACATAGTACCGTATCTTCGATAGTATGCCTAGGGTCTTGGAATTTTTTTTGGAAATTTGTTGTACGTGTGTTTGAAATTTGAGTCTATTATCAAGGTGGATTCTAGGAATTTTCCCTCTGTGAGTTTTGTGATAGGTGATCCATTTATCATTATGTTAAGAGACACATCTGTGGCTCTGTTACCAAACTGCGGGAAACTTCTATTTCATAAATTACCGTTAAAAAAATGAAATCGGAAAAGGACTTTGTGTAAGGTGCTAAACCTGTGTGGGGTCGCCCAGCTCAGTAAGTGGAGGCGGCTCCACGCAAATTTAAAAATTTCCGGTTTCAATATATGAACGTTAATTAACACCTTGACCTGGCGTCACTTTCTGATGTCAAAATGTCTATCTACATTACTTACTGTTTAGTGGTGATAAATAATTAGATTTAGTTATGTAATAGAGTAATTTTTATCTCGAATAACGATGTTCGTGTTTAAATGGGAGGTGAAGGTAGATAACGTTATCCTGAAAGGTACGACAGCCCTTTCTTAGTGTAAAACTGTTAAGTTTTGCAGTTTAGCAGAATTGGTGGTCTTTCCTGTCTCGTGAACATGTAAGATGAAAGAACGTCTTGCAAACTTGTGTAAAATAATTAATATATATATATATATATATATATATATATATATATATATATATATATATATATAATTATGTATACTATATATACACGCTTACCTTCACATTCTTGAGTTTCTTCGTTCCTTAATAGTTCTTAGTCCCGTAATGTATTTTTTTCAATTTCAGAGGCTTGATCTGAGACTGCGTAGCAGGAAGGGGGGGGGGCGATGATCCCCTAAACCTACATACACTGGTTTACAATGTAACATGGGGGCACGCTGAACATCGCGGTAGGTAGTTTGTATCAGGAATGATTTGCAAGTTTTTATGAAGGCTGGAACTGGTTTACGACCACTGTCGATTCTGAGAAAATTGCTACTTTCTTTACCGTCTTCAAGTGCAACGAATATAATTATAACTTTTATTCCATTTTAGGTACTCTCGTATTAACTAGGCCACAGTCAGGCCACCGTTGCTCAACAGTAGTGGGTTACAATGGTAGACCAGCATTATATAAAGCTCGCACCTCAGGATTTCTTTACGCTATTCACTTTGCCACCGGCTTGTCCAGATGACCACACCAGGTCCTGTTAGTCTCCTGTAGACCTTCCTGTGCACCTCTTCTGCACATTTTAAGAGCATGATGGGCATAGCTGTTCACTCCTCTACAGCAGGCTGCTTCATCTTCCTGGTCATGTTCTTTATTCTTCGGCACTTCAACATATTGACGGTGATGAGATGGGTGGCAAGGGCGGTAATGACGTCCTGACGAGATAGCGACGCGGAAGACTGGTAGATTTGATAAGAGGATAGCTGGAAATCCAGCCGGCATGTATGTCTCCGGGGTGACCGTGGAGGCCACAGTATGGACAGGTAGCGAAGAATAGGTCAGTGGGCAAGCAACACCTAGTGTTAGACAAGTCTGACAGGTAATGACGGGGACGGATAATGACTGTCATGGGCTGTGAATGGGTGGACTGGTCATTTTTTTGCGAGACACGTGTCTGTTGTTGCATCCAGCTCGGGCTGCATGTCAGCTGAGATGTGATGACTTTATCTCAGCTGTGTAATAGTTTGGTTTCGTGACATCCTCACTAGTTTGTGGTATATACAACCTTGGAGTAAATTCTAAGAACTGTGCATTACTCACAACTAACCCAATATTCAGCTCTCTCGCTAATCCGGATGCGGGGCCCCTCTCCTGGATGGTGGCCTTGATGCTTCTGCGGTTAGAGGCTGGCTTCTCTCCCTGCCCTCCATGGTAAGAGCTAAACCTGTAGGGGCCATGCAGCACCGGGGGGGG